>NC_136490.1:53200775-53270775 GCF_053919585.1 Euprymna scolopes | reverse complement strand
AAAAGAAAATAGAACATCCACCTTATTGTGTGAGGAGCCAAGTTGCCAATGATTAGACGTTCGATACATTTCTATTGCAAAATTTCGACTTAGAAAGGAATGGCAGCTGAGTTCGAGTTTTATGTAAAAACTGAAAGAAAAGTTTGCCTCGCTCAAGTTTTTATTCATACTGAACAACGAAATCCATCTTTTGAACATTTCCATCTCCAATCATCAATTGACTGCGAATAACGGTTCAATGTGCACAGTAAATTAGTTTTCACACGTCCAAGCATCGGTTAATAGCTAATTCTTGGCAATCAATAGTATCATTTCGAAATTGTCAGCCAAGTTCATGACAAGTTGAAATATTGTTATTTCTTCAGTCCGCATATTCTTGTCATAAACATCATTTACAAGACTTGGGCGCATTCTAAGAACTCGGCAGCCATTTTCCTTCTAGGCTGCTTAGTCTAAACATTACTCAACATTTTTTTAAATCCTATTTGCTATCATTAAAATATTGCCTAGATGAGCTTTGTTATTTTGTATTTTGGAGTGAATACAGATAAAATTATTCTTCATGGTTTAACGGCAAACTGCTAAAGATTTCAATATAAAGTTGCTTTTGGGCAGAACTTGTGAAAGTTATCTGATTAAATTTTGAAAAGATATGAATCAATGGGGCGCTTTATCGTCCACATGTTCAAATCCACCAGATTTTAGAAAACTTTTCCCTATTGAAATTAAAATTATTCATTTTTTGAAGATTTAGTTTAGAATTACTCAATTCCGTTGCAAAAAATCGCAATTAGCAATAAATATTTTAAAACAATCAAAGTGAACAATAAATGTTTTAAATGAAAGTGAATTAAATATTTAAGTCAAAATAAACGGTGCATCAAAATCAAAATGAAGGATAAATATTAAAATTAATAAAAATTAAAAAATAAATATTTAAAAATATCGAAATGAAGGATAAATACTTTTTTAGAAATCGAAATGAAGGATAAATATTTTTTAGAAACGAAAATGAAGGATAAATATTTTGTTAGAAATGAAAATGAAGGATTAATATTTTTTAGAAATGAAAATGAAGGATTAATATTTTTTAGAAATCGAAATGATGGATATATATCTTTTTAGAAATCGAAATGAAGGATAATATTTTTTTTTTTTTAGAAATGGAAATGAAGGATAAATATTTTTTTTTAGAAATCGAAATGCAGGATAATATTTTTTTTTTAGAAATCAAAATGAAGGATAATATTTTTTTTTTTTAGAAATCGAAATGAAGGATAATATTTTTTTTTTTTTTTAGAAATCGAAATGAAGGATAATATTTTTTTTTTTTTTTTAGAAATCGAAATGAAGAATAATATTTCTTTTTTAGAAATGAAAATGAAGGATTTATATTTTTTAGAAATCGAAATGATGGATATATATTTTTTTAGAAATCGAAATGAAGCATAATATTTTTTTTTTAGAAATGGAAATGAAGGATAAATATTTTTTTTTAGAAATGGAAATGAAGGATAAATATTTTTTTTTTTAGAAATGGAAATGAAGGATAAATATTTTTTTAGAAATGGAAATGAAGGATAAATATTTTTTTTTTTAGAAATGGAAATGAAGGATAAATATTTTTTTAGAAATGGAAATGAAGGATAAATATTTTTTTTTTTAGAAATGGAAATGAAGGATAAATATTTTTTTTTTAGAAATGGAAATGAAGGATAAATATTTTTTTTTAGAAATGGAAATGAAGGATAAATATTTTTTTTTTTAGAAATGGAAATGAAGGATAAATATTTTTTTTTAGAAATGGAAATGAAGGATAAATATTTTTTTTTTTAGAAATGGAAATGAAGGATAAATATTTTTTTTTTTTTTTTTAGAAATGGAAATGAAGGATAAATATTTTTTTTAGAAATGGAAATGAAGGATAAATATTTTTTTTAGAAGTGGAAATGAAGGATAAATATTTTTTTAGAAATCGAAATGATGGATAAATATATTTTTAGAAATCGAAATGAACCATAAATACTTTTTAGAAATCGAAATGAAGGATAAGTCGAAAAATGCAGAAAATAGATCAGACAATTCTATAAAAACCACATGCCATAATAGTATTTATGTAAAAAAAACTAGCAACACCATGTCCCTGAGGGAGTGGTTGCAAAAGAAGGCATGGAGGCGAAATACGTTTCAGCACTTTATCAAGAACCCTCAAATCGGATAGAGATTCTTTTTCCTTCTCCCCAGTACTTCTCGTTTCATTCGCCCTCCATCTTTTTATTTTCTTATTTAAATTATTAATTTATTTTCTAAATTGTTATTCCCCTGTTCCCACCAATTCTCATCTCATACACTCTTGCTTGATATTTTTGACATATTCATCACCACTTATAAAGGCCCACGGGCCACTCGAGGATAAGGGTTAAAGAGGGTACAGTAGTCAATTGGGCTATATAGTAATTGTCAGTAATGGAAATTCAGTAAATTTGTTAACTTAAGAGGAACGGTTTATCAAGAACTTGTTTACATTAGACTTGAAGACAACCATATTGTAGTCAGCTGGAAAGCAGGAAAACGGAAGACAGTTCCACAGACGTGCAGTTCTAAGAAATAAGCTTTGTTCATGGAATCTAGCCTGCCTACTATCACTTTCTTTTTTGCTCAACACACACACACATACACACACACACCTCTAAGCACCTGAGCAGCGCCAGGCACCCAGGCTAGTCCTAATATAAAAAGACGAAGAGGTAATATCTGAGAAATGAAAGGAGAAGGTAATGCCTGCAAGTATATGGCAATAGAAGTGATACTACATTACCTCCACCCTTAAAAAAAAAACAGTAGGTAATCTCTCTGAATATGGTATCATAACAGAACAATATTTCCTCCTCTCCAGATGAGGATGTAGTATCTGGATGGATACCCTCCACACCATAAAACGAGGTAATTACGAGGAGGAGGATCTTATGACAGTAAAACCAATACTGTACTATACATTCTCAATAAAAATAAATATTTCAATGAAGTTATCATTCTTTCGTTCGTTTAAAAAAAATTCCTTTTTAACAAATTATTTTTCATGATTCCTTTGCCTGTTTGTTAATATGAAAGTGTTTTCAATTTATCAGTGTCATTTAACGTTTTAATAATGACGTAAGTTTAAACTGGAAGATTTAAATTATTTCCCTTGAAAATGGAACTTGATGTTACCTTTTTTATAAACCGTTTTGAATAATTTTAATTATTTGTGTATTCCTTCTTTTGCGAATTGTTATGCTCATTCTTATAATTGTTGTTGCTTCACCTCGTTTCGGCCAAAACATCCTATGGGCTTCTTTAGGTGATTAACCGTGACAGGGTAGAAATGTTGGACACTTGTAACTTATCGCCAGTAACAACTGCTTTCCATGGTTGTTGTCTCCCCACGTTTTGGCCAACTAATCCTCTGGCCTGCTTGATTAGGATTGAAAGCGTTATCTTTAGGCAATGCTTTGGGACTGGTGGCGCAGTAGGTACAGGCGTTGAGTCTCTGTGTCGAGATGAGCATGGGGACCTTATCGTTCAGAGGGTCGATGGTGTCACATACACACCCAGACGGTAACTGATATTTGTATAATGTGCCGGAGTTTTTGTCTTTTTTTTTTTTTATATTTGCACCTTCTTGGAGTCAGTAATACATGAGATGACGACACGGCCAGAACAAAGAGAAATAAAGACCACAGACACTGTGTTGTGATCAGTGGTTTCAAGCAAAACAGCACGTTTTTATTTCATATTAGCAGGGAGACCCGACGTTGCCCGAGATTGAATTATGATAAACGAATGATTCATGTTCCCATTTGTCATCAAAATCTGTGAAATCGACAATTTTTAAATCAAATCGATTGATTGACTGCTCTAGTTGGGCATCCATCCCAGTGCATGGGGAACCACATCCGCGGCCTTCCCACAGTGACTTAGTCCACAATACGTTGTAGTTTACATTGCACTGTAGAAAACTTACTGTTGGTTTTATAAAATTTATTTTTTATATATAATGGCTTGGATTAAAGTTTAAAATGCAAAAGTCAAGCATCATGGGGCAATTATGTTTTAAACAAAAACATTCATTTAGAACGCGCCCCTGTCATATCAAAGAACCTCCTGTTGATTTTATATGACGGGCATTTCGGCTTGCGTGGTAATAAAACTTCTCAAATGTACTTGTGATGTTAGGCTGTGTAAGATGTTGACTTTGGTCAAAATCGCCTGTTCTTTCTTTCATCGGATTATTTTGATTATTGAAACTTATTGAATACATTTTGATACAAAACCTATCTAAGGACACTGCCAGGCACATAAAGTGTGAAACTTCATAAAAATCGAACCAGCCGTTTAGGAGTCCATAGGAATAAACTCACGTGCATACGCTCACACACACACACACACACAATATTCCTTTTATATAATAGTGTGAATATATATATATACTAGCAATAGTGTGAATATATATATACTAGCAAAAGTACCCGTCGTTGACTGGGTTCAAAAACAGCCTACAGAAAATGGTCTCTGATTTATGAAAGTATGATAGGTTATGAAAAGGAAGGGTTGTAAAGAGATAGCTTCGAATTTGGGGGCATCAAAACCAAAGCAAAATATGATGAAAGTAAAAATAAAATAGATAAACCCCATAATTTATTATACCATACCTGTTGACACTGACACACTTATCACAATATTCTGTGGACCTATATTAAAAAAACATTGTTAAACTTTGTGACATATTTCCATTCTATGGAGGTCAGGCGCGAACGAACACCCCATAATTTTATTATACCATATTTCTTCAAACTGAAACATAATTATCAAAGTATACTTACACAGATAGATATGAAGTCTTTATTAAAGTCTGTGCCTATTTCCATTCTCTAGAGGCCAGGCGCGAACGGAGACCCCACAATTTTATTATACCATCCCTATTTAAGTTAAAACATACTTATCAAAGTATTATTATGTACATCTATATCAAAAACACTTGTAAAGTTTGTTTTTTTTAATATTATATTTCCATACTATGTGGACCAGGCACGTATGCAGACCCCACAATTTTCATGAATCATCATTATGCCAGATCAAACATACCCATTCCTGTGTCTCGATACATCTATCATTATATGTGATCAGTTTTCTATAATAGTCAACCATATAGGAGCCTATTCGTGACCAGACACACACACACAGACGTTCAGCTTTATATTATACTAGCAGGGGTGCCCGGCGTTGCTCGGGTGTTTGGAGGTGTATGCTGTGCAAAAAAAGCAAAAAAACAAAAAAATTGGTTAATTTTTAAAAACTTTGACCCCTATTATGACCCCTTAAAATTTATAGTTTCGGGCTCAAATCACTTTATTAAGTTAGATCCAGGTTCAAGGAATCTATATCTAAAATTTCAAGTGTCTAGACCCAAAATTGTCGGAGGAGTTTGGTAGAGTTCTTAAAGGTCAAATCGTTGAAATTTGACCCCTTAACAGCCAAATTTCTGGCTGACACCCGTCACATCGATTTTCCCAAATCTCAGTACCCGGTATTTCAAATTTCGAGTCTATAGACTAAAAATTGACAGAGTTATTGCGTAGGGAAATGTACACAGACAGACAGACACACAGACAGACAGACAGACACGTTCACTTTTATAGATATATAGATATATATATGTAGAGAGAGAGAGCTAAGATACCCGTGCTTCATGCAGGACTTTGCTGTATGCTTAGGTGTCCATTTCACGAGCGCCCTTGCAGTAAGTGGATGTTGTAAAAGCAACTATTGCTTTAGGTGTTTAAAATTTGTAAATAACTCCTGAGGTGACTGAAATCCAACTGCGAACTATAAAGATTGGTTGAGGGAGTAAGCAGGGTGATCTGATTCAAAAAGTTGGCCGGCGCCCGTACTCGTGGCGAACCCAAAGTTGGTATGCACCATCCCTAGGTCAAAGATAGTCATGTCAGGTTTGGTCATTATCGGTCTAGTGGTGTGGACTCTAGGAGAAAATGTATACATAAGCTATGATCTTAATATTTACCTTGAAAAATGGTGTGCACAATCCTTAGGTGGGGGACCATAACCATGCCATGTTTGGTCATGATCAGTTCAGTGGTGTGAGCTGTAGGAAAGTTGTACACAGACATGGACGCTACAAAACACACACACACATATATATATATATATATATATATATATATATATATATATATATATATATATTTACAAGAAAATGTCACGAGTGTTTACTTTCAAGGCGTTTAATTCAATAGAACCATTATTTCAGTTCAACTCGAGACATTTGTAAAAATTAATTTCCTAACCAAACAAAAAAAAAATTTCTTTGCAACTTTGATTGAAGATTGTCTGGTAAACTTGCAAACGATTTAAGAAAGCGACGCTTTGCCCCAACTGATGTATAAATAATTAAAGAAAGTCTTTATCATTCTCAACAGAAAAAAAATTCTTAATTGAAATTAGTTGCAAACGTCTTATTTAAATAATAGTTATTTTTCTCTATTATTATCCCCCCCCCTTTCATTTTTGCTTTACTCGTTTGCCTGCAATGTATTTGGAGATTTTCCTATCTCGAGAGCATCCATGATATAACTTGGTGAACAATTTGTAGGCACCTGGTGTTGGATATAAAAAAGATTCTCTTTGATGTTAGTAATTGGTAATATCTGCAGAATTAAAATAACACTTACCTGTGTAATAACTTCAACTGTAATCACGTTAATACGCGGTTTTTCATTAGATCAATGCAGTTATGCAAAGTTGAGTCGCGTCAATACTAGATGGATGATCGTTTGGGAATATCAGTCGTTCCATGTAGGATGATGTTAACACCTTTGTGAAAAACATAACGTAGACATCTTCCTTGTCGTAGATATACATGCGACTGGGGATCGCTTGAGAATTAAATATTCCCTAGATATAATATACCATCATTGTTACAATAGGCAAGTGACCTCCCTTCGATGTAGATTCGTTGTCGAATTCCATTAGAATAATATACGATCATTGTTATAATATGTAAGTGACCTCCCTTGGATGTAGCTTCATTGTCAAATTCCATTAGAATAATATGCGTGTGACCACCATTGGGTGAAGCTTCATTGTCGAATTCGATTAGATTAATATACATTTAACAATGTGGTCTGTCATTCTAAGATGGGTGACTATTTGGAATTACCAAATGATTTATGCAGATCACTAAAGTTAAGCAATATGTAGTCTGGTCATTATCAGATGGGTGACTACTTGTGATTACCAAATGACATGCAGATCACTAAAGTTAAGCAACATGGAGCCTGGCTATTACCACATGGGTGACTACTTGGGAATACAAAATGCTGTATGTAGATCACCAAAGTTAAGCAACAATGAGGTTGATCATTCTAAGATGGGTGACTACTTGGGATTACCAAATGAGTTATGCAGATCACTAATCAGTAGAGTGTTATAATATGCAAGTGACCTCCCTTGGATGTAGCCTTATTGTAAAATACCCTTAGATTAATATGCAATCATTGTAATATTATGCCAGTGAACTCTCTTCGATGTGGCTTAATAGCTGGATATTTGTAGTAGCAGAATATCCAGCGTTGCTGGTGATTGGATAAGAAAGGTGGATATATGTACTAGCAAAATACCTGACGTTGCCTGGGATTAGATGAGATAGGAGAATACCTGGGATCGGATAAGATGGGTGGATATTTGTGATAACAGAATACCCTATATAGGAAGATGGGGCGATTATGTCGTAAAATCATGAAAAATTATTGTCCAAATAAGTAGCATATCCGAGAATTATGAAAAATGATGAAACATGAGTTATTTGATTGGTGTGTTTGTAATGAAATAACTAGGCTGACAATGTCTCAACTGTATTTTTTTGTAAGAGGAAAGGGATTATGTGGGCTAAATAATGGAACATGATTATCGAAATTAGTAACACATCCAAGAATTATGAAAAATGATAAAATGTGCGTTATTTGATTGGTGTGTTTGTAATGAAAAAAAAAACCCTGCCAGACAATGTCTCAAAGTTATTATTTTAGTAAGAGGAAAGGGAATATGTGAGGTTAAATCATGAAAAACGATTGTCGAAATTAGCATCATATCCAAGAAATATGAAAAGTGATTAAATGTAAGCTATGTGTGTTTATAATGAGATAAACAGCTCATATATAATTTGAAAGTGATTATTTAATAAGAGGGGGGGGGTGAATTATGTGTGTTTGTAATGAAATAGACAGCCCAGACAATGTCTCAAATGTATTATTTTAGTAAGAGGTGGGCGATAATGTTGGGTAACTCATGAAACATGATTGTTGAAATAAGTAACATCCAAGAAAAGTTATGAAATGTAATTTATTTTATTTGTGTGTTTATAATGAAATAAACAGCCCAGAAAAAATCTCAGTTATTTCTTTAGTAGGACGGGATCAATTATGTGAGTTTAATGATGAAAAATTACTGTAGAAATTAGTAACATATCCAAGAATTATGAAATATGATAAAATGTGAGGTATTTGATTGGTATGTTTGTAGTGAAATAACTAACCAGACAATGTCACAAAGTAATTATTTTAGCAAAAGGAAATTATATTATGTGGGTTAAATTATAAAAAACGCTTGTCGAAATTAGTAACATATCCAAGAACTATGAAAAGTGATTAAATGGAAGTTATTAGATTGGTGTGTTTATAATGAAATGAACAGCCCAGATATAGTCTTAAAGTTAATATTTTAGTGAGAGGGGGTCGGTTATGTGGGTTACATCATTAAAAATGATTGTTGAAATTAGTAACATATTCAACAAAAGTGAAAAAGATGAAATGTGTGTTATATGATCGGTGTGTTTGTAATGAAATTACCAGCACAGACAATGTCTCAAATGTATTACTTTAGCAAGAGGAAAGGGATTATGTGGGTTAACTCATGAAACATGATTGTCGAAATTAGTAACATATCCAAGAATTATGAAAAATGATGAAATGCGAGATATTTGATTGGTGTGTTTATCATGAAATAACCAGAGACAGTCTCAAAGTTATGATTTTAGCAAGAGGAAGGAGATTGTGTGTGTCAATCACTATAAACGATTGTCGAAATTAGTAACATATCCAAGAATTATGAAAAATGATAGTTATTTGATTTATGTGTCTGTCTGGAGTGTCTATTTCATTACATTGTCGCATGGTTGTTATTTTAGTAAGAGAGGGGCGATTATGTGTGTTAAATCATTAAAAATGATTGTCAAAATTAGTAACATATCCAAGAATTATGAAAAATGATTAAATGTGAGTTATTTGATTGATGTGTTCGTAATGAAATAGACAGGCTTGAAGATGCATCAAAGTTTTGTTTGTAAGAGGAAGGGGATCATGTCGGTTAAAGAGGGGCGGCGATTATTTGGGTTACTTGATTAAAAATCTCGAAATTAGTAACATATCCAAGAATTATGAAAAATGGTCAAATGTGAGTAAATTGATAGGTGTGTTTGTAATGAAAAAAACAGCCATACAATGTCTGAAAGTTATTATTTTTAAAATAGGAGGTGGCGATAATATGGATTAACTCGTGAAAGATTATTGTCGAAATTAGTAACATATCTAAGAATTATGAAAAATGAAGTTTTAGTTATTTGGTTGGTGTGTTTATAATGAAATAAATAGCCCAGTCAATGTAGCAAATTTATGATTTTAGTAAGAATTGGGCGATTATATGTGCACACTAATTAAATTTGATTGTCGAAATTCATAACATATCCAAGAATTATGAAAAATGATGAAATGTGAGGTATTTTATCAATGTGTTTTGTAATGAAATAAGTAACCCAGAAATGTCTCAAAGGTATTATTTTAGTAAAAGGAGAGGAATTATGTGATTGAACTCAGAAAACATGACGGTTGAAATTAGCAACATATCCAAAAATTATGAAAAATGATGAAATGTGAGTTATTTGATTGGTGTATTCGTAATGAAGTAGACATACCAGACAATTTATGGAAGTTATTATTTTAGTAAGAAGTGGTGATTATTTGGGTTACTTCATTAAAAATAATTGTTGAAATTAGTTACATATCCAAGAATTATGAAATATGATATAATGTGAGTTACTCTGTTGGTGGGTTTGTAATGAAATAACCAGCCATACAATGTCTAAAAGTTATTATTTTAGTGATAGAAGGGGGCGATAATGTGGATTTACTCATGAAAAATGATAGAAATTAGTAACATACCATAGCCTATGTATCAAAGTTGTTATTTTAGTAAGAGTCGAGGCGATAATATAAGTTAAATCATGTGACATGGTAATTGAAATTAGTAACATATCTAAAAGTTATGAAAAATGATAAAATGTGAGTTATTTGGATGATGTCTCAAAGTTATTATTTTAGATAGGTGAGCGATAATGTGGGTTAAATTGTTGAAATTTGTAACAATCCAAGAATTAGGGGATTCAACGAGATAAATCCACAGATATACTTACAGATTACCCGGAGTCACCCTGGATTCAATGAGATACATTGAAATGTATGCAAGCAGAATACACGGTAACCTGGGATGTAATGAGATAGATGCAAATATATACTAGCAGAATACTTGGCGTTGCCTTGGATTGAATTAGATTGACTAAAAGATATACAAACAGAATACCTTGCGTCGCCCAGGATTTAATGAGATTGATTGAGATATATACTAGCAAAACACCCAGCGTTGCCTGGGTTGAATGAAATAGGTGAGAATTATATATTAGCTAAATACCTGGCATCGCTTGGGATTTGATGAGATAAATGTGTTGTATATTACCCGTCCTTGCATATACATGCTGTAAATTACCTACCCTAGGTAAGATACAATTATTCCATATGTGTAATACCCGTCTTATGTAGGTAAAATATTCTTTTGCTCGAAATAGCAAATGATATATAAACATACAAATGTCCTCTCTCATAAGAATAACAAGTATATTACAAAACCAAATTAAAATTTTTCATTGTTTATATGGTCCCGAGCAATACCGGGTAGCCCCGCTAGTCTAATATATAAAGGCAAAAATGTGTTTGCATGTCCGCTAAAAACTTTCGACAGACACAAGAAAAATTCACAAATTTGGTATCATATTGAAGCTCAACCCTCCGGACGAAAAATATTTAAATTTTGGCCCAAACAGTCCACTCTAAATTGGGCAGCTGGCCGTTTTTCAACAAGGGGGGGGCAAAAAGTGACATTTTCACATTAAACATTACGTTATTCTTATACTTTTAAATCGATTCTATTATTATTTATGGGTAATTGAAAAATCACTGAGTCATGTCACATGATCTTGACGTCAGCACGCTTTAATGGCAACGTTTGTATAGTTTAAATAAGAGACTCTTTCTGGTTAGTATCGTACAAATTAAAATATTAACTTACACATTATGAAAACATTACCAAAGTTATTAGCTGGTTAAAAATAGTAAAATACGATAGCTAAACGAAAAATAACGGGAAAAAATGTCATGTAAAAAAAAAAAAAATATGCTTAAAAATATTAAGTGATGGAGACGAAACAATTGCTGTGTTTACAAACACAGCTAAACGGCCATTTTCTTTTTTGTATTAGTAACAATATTTCAGTTTAGAGTGAGGAAGGCGGAAGATGAGACAGCTGGAATTCTAAGAAAAGATACTACACTTTGATCTTAGCCAAAAGAACAAGTAACCATATAATATAGTGTAATTTCCAACCGAACATTAGCTTCTATTAAAAAAGATGCATATTTTTTATATTTATCGTCTACTTAATTGAGATAGGACGTCATATTCCAAAAATCACATCGCTAAACTACTGATTCCAAAAATCAAGTGAATAGATCTGCATGCTGAGTGATTATTTGTAGCATTTCAAAAATTACGTAAAGAACGAGTCGGCATGTTAACAAAACAAAACATACGGCCATTTTTTTAATATATTAGTACCAATATGATATCCTAACTGTTTGCCGGGTGGGGGGAGAGAAAGATAGGACCACTTGAATTCTAAAAACAGATACTACACTTTGATCTTAGCCAACAGACCAAGTAACCGTGTAATATAGTGAAATTTCCAACCGAACATTAGCTTCTATTAAAAAAGGATGCATATTTTTATATTTATCATGTACTTAATTGACACAAGACGTCATATTCCAAAAATCACAGCGTTGAACTGGTGATTCCAAAAATTTATTTATGTGTATATGATTATATCTTTTTGTGTCTTGGATCAACTCCAAAACTAATTAACTGATCATTATGAATTATATGTAATGTGTATAGGTCAGATTTGACAATTTTGAAGGTGCTTTGCAGTATAGGTCCAGTTTGACAATTTTGAAAATCGGATCTATACTGCACAATGCAGTATAGATACGATTTTGAAGGTGATTGTGCAGTGTACGTTCGATTGTACAATTTTGAATGTGCTTGTGCAGTATAGGTACGATTTGACAATTTTGACGGTGCTTGTGCACTGCAGACTAAATCCCAATAAATAATTTTGAAGATGCTTTTACAGTATAAATATATGTATCCATGTATTTTTTATTAGACACTGTGCATGTTTTAAAGCTTAACATGCCAGGCATTACCTGCTCCATATTTTTGAGTGACGTTTGTTTCTCTAAAGCTAGACATGACCTCCTCCTTATACAATCATTGTTATAATATGCGAGTGACCTCCCTTGGATGTAGCTTTGTTGTTGAATACCATTAGAATAATATACAATTATTGCTATAATATGCAACTGACCTCCATTTGATGTAGCTTCAGTGTCGAATACAATTGGAATAATATACAATCATTGTTATATGCGAGTGACCTCGCTTGGATTTACTTTGCTCATTATTAGATGGGTGACTACTTGGGAATACAAAATTGTGTATGTAGATAACCAAAGTTAAGCAACAATGAGCTTGGTCATTATCAGATGGATGACTATTTGGAATACAAAATGCTTAATGTAGATCATCAAAGTTAAGCAACAATGAGCTTGGTCATTATTAGATGTGTGACTACTTGGGAATACAAAATGCTTTATGTAGATCATCAAAGTTAAGCAACAATGAGATTAGTCATTATTAGATGGGTGACTACTTGGGAATAAAGAATGCTATATATAGATAACCAAAGTTAGGGAACAATGATCTTGGTCATTATTAGATGGTTTAATACTTCATAATAGAGAATGTTTTATGTAGATCACCAAAGGTAAGCAAAAATCAGCTTGGTCATTATTAGATGGATGAGTTCTTGGGGACACCAAATGCTTTATGTAGATCGCCAAAGTTAAGCAACATGGGGCCTGGTCATTAACAGATGGGTAACAACTTTGGAATACTAAATACTTTATGTAAATCACCAAAGTAAAGTAACATGGAGCCCGGTCATTATTAGATGGGTAACTACTTGGGGACACCAAATGCTTTTTGTAGGTCACTAAAGTTAAGCAACAATTAGCTTGATCATTTTCAGATGGGTGACTACTTGGGAACACCAAATGCTTTATATAGATCACCAAAGTTAAGCAACATTGAGCCTGGTCATTCTCAGATGGGTGACTACTTCGAAATACAAAATGCTTTATGTAAATCACCAAAGTTAAGCAACATTGTTTAGTGATTATGAGATGGGTGACTACTTGAGAATACTTCATGTATATTTTTAACAGTGGGGTGAGGGTTATGAAGGCAGTTCTGAAAATCTCAGAAACCGTTTACGAGTAAACATGATTATTGATTGGTGTGTTTGCAAGGTAAAAACGATGAAATGCGACTTATTTGATTAGTGTTTTTGCAATGAAATAAACATCCCAAACAATGTGTCAGTTATTATTTTAGTAAGAGGGGGGCAATAATGTGGGTTAAATCATGAGAAATGATTGTCGAAATTAGTAACATATTCAAGAATAATGAAAAATTATGAAATGTAATTGGTGTGTTTTTAATGAAATAAACAGCCCAAAGTTATTATTTTCGTAATAGGGGGCGATAATGTGGGTTAAATCATAAAATGATGGTAGAAATTAGTAACATATCCAAGACTTATGCAAAATAATGAAATGTGTGTTATTTTATTGGTGAGTGTGTAATGAAATAAACAGCCTAGACAATGTATGAAAGTTTTTACTTTAGTAAGAGCAGAGTGATAATGCGGGTTAAATCACAAAAAATTCAACGAGATAGACACAAATGCAGAATACTCGGAGTAACCCAGGATTGAATGAGATACATGCAAATGAATGCTAGCAGAATACACGGGCGACTGGGATTGAATGAGATAGATGCAAATATATACTAGCAGAATACCTGGCGTTATCTGGGATTGAATGAGATTGATTGAAATATATACTAGCAGAATTCCTTGCGTTGCCCAGGATTTAAGGAGATTGATGGAGATATATACTAGCAGAATACCTGGCGTTGCCCTGGATTGAATAATGTAGGTTAGAATATATACTCGCAAAATATCTGGCATCGCTTGGGATTGAATGAGATACATGGAAATATGTATTAGAATACCCTGCATCGCTCTGGATTGAATGTGGAAATATATAGAAGCAGAACATCAGGCATCGCCCAAGATTTTATGAGGCAGGTTGAAATAAATACTATCAGAATACTCGGCATCGTCTGGGATTGAATAAGATAGGTACTAATACAGAATAGACTAATACTTGGTGTCATTCGGAATTGTATAAGATGGCTGCACATATACACTAGCAGAATACCCGGCATTGCTCAATATTGAATGAGATAGGTGAGAAAATATACTAGCAATATCCCCAGCGTCGCCTGGGATTGAAGGATATTCATGGAAATAGCTATTAGTAGAATTCCTGGCATTGCCCCTAGATGGGAATGAGATAGGAGCAAATTTATACTAGTAGAATAATCAGCGTCACTCTGGATTAAATGAGTGGTAAAAGATAAAGTTTGTACCAGAAATGGCTTAAGCAATTTTCTATCTCAAAATTACTTTATTTGTGAAGTTGATTCCGGATATGGCTAAAACAGTTTACGATCTCAAAATTAGATTAATACATATATATTGTTGGTTTACTATGGAAGTTTACTAGGCCAGTTTCAAGGGGGATGATCTAAATTATTTTGAATTTTTTATGTTATCATCCGGGCATGATGTGACGGTTCGAGAGGTGGGTAGAAAGAAGCATGATAATGTTAATTGTAAGTTCTCTTTTGGGGGTTGGGTTGGAGAGAGTAATGTCCGTTTTAGGGTCAAAAGTATGTGAAATTGTTTCATATATGTATTTAAATTACCCGTCTTAGTGTAGGTAAAATTATTTTAAATATGTGTTGTATATTCACCGTTCTTGCAAAGGTAAAATTATTTCATATACATTCTGTAAATTATCTACCCTAGTTAAGACACAATTATTTCATACGTCTAATACCCGTCCTAGCTAGGTAAAATATTATTTTATTCGAAATAGTAAATGATACATAGACATTAAAAATTCCTCACTCCTAAGAATAACAAATATATTCAAAATCAAATTAAATTTTCTCATTTTTTATACGGTCCCGAGCAACGCCGGGTAGCCCCAACTAGTCTTATATATATATATATATATATATATATATATATATATATATATATAAAAGGCAAAATGTGTGTGTGTGTTTGTATGTCTGCTAAAAACTTTCGACAGAAAGAATAAAAATCAACAAATTTGCTATCATATTAAAGCGTGACACTCCGGACGACAAATATCGAGATTTTGGCCCAAAAGAACCCTTCTAAGTGTGTCAGCTGGGCGTTATTCTGCGGGAGGGGCCCCCACAAAAAGTGAGTGTCATTTGTTTTCGTTTTTCCTATGTATTTATGTAGTAATAAAGTGATAAACTAATGATCTTTATACGTATTTGAAAAACGCTGACTCATGTCATGTGATCTGACTCAGCAAGCTGTAATGGCGGTCTGTTGCATATAAGAGATTATGGATAAAATATGCGAGTATCATACAAATTAAAATATGAACTTATACGTTATGAAAACGTTACCAAAGTTATTAGCAGGTTAAAAATAGTAAAATCCGAGACTTAAACCAAAAATAATAAGCAAAAATAATACGTAAAAAAAAAATTATGCTTAAAAATATTTAGTATAAGACGACCGATGCCTGTTTTCACAACAAAAACAAAAAACGGCCATTTTCTTTTTAATATTAGTAACACTATGACCTAATTCTATTTAGACGGAGGAAGCCGAAGGATAGGACAGCTGGAATTCTAAGAACAGATACTACACTTTGATCTTAGCCAAAAAAACAAGTAACCGTACTATGTAGCGTTATTGTCTACCGAGCCTTATCTTCTATTAAACAAAAGATACATAATTTATACGTATTTTGTACTACATTGAGACAAGATGTCATATTCCAAAAATCACATCAGTGAACTGCTCATTCCAAAAATCACCTGAATTATTCTGCATGCTGAGTGATTATTTGTAACATTTCAAAAATTGCGTAAAGGAGTCAGCATGTTAACATAACATACAGCCATTTTCTTTTTTGTATTAGTAACAATATGATATCCTGATTGTTTACCAAGAGGGGGTGATTGAAAAGATAGGACCGCTTGAATTCGAAGAACAGATACTACACATTGATCTTATCCAAAAGACCAAGTAACCGTATTATGTAGTGTTATTGTCTACCGAACCTTATCTTCTATTAAACAAAAGATACATAATTTATATTTATTTTCGTGTACTACATTGAGACAAGATGTCACATTCCAAAAATCACATCTGAAATAAAATCATTATTATTTATAAATCCGTTGGGAGGGGGTGTTTTTTTATATAATCCTGAGTTAAGAAAAATGAGGATAAAAGTCAATTGACTGCTGAGACTGATACTACACTAAGAAATTCATGTTAAAGTAATATGAGAATTTTTAAAGTGCTTGTGCTGTATAGGTCGGATTTGACAATTTTGAAGGTGCTTGTCCAGTATAGGTCCGATTTTACAATTTTTAAGGTGCTTGTGCAGTATAGGTCCGATTTGATAATTTTGAGGGAGATTGTGCAGTATAGGTCTGATTTGACAATTTTGAAGGTGCGTGTGCTGTATAGGTCCAATTTTAAAAGTTTTGAAGGTGCTTGTGCAGTCTAGGTCCGACTTGATAATTTTGAAGGTGCTTGTGCAGTCTAGGTCCGACTTGATAATTTTGAAGGTGCTTGTGCAGTATAGGTCCGATTTGAAAAAATTTAAGGTGCTTGTGCAGTATAGGTCTGGCTTGAAAATTTTTGAAGGTGCTTGTGCAGGTTTGATTCAACAATTTGAAAAGTTCATTGTGCAGTATAGGTCCTATTTGACAATTTTAAAGGTCCTTGTGCAGTATAGGTTCGATTTGAAAAATTTTGAAGGTGCTTGTGCAATATATGCCCGATTTGAAAAATTTTGAAGGTGCTACTTGGAAATACAAAATGCTTTATGTAGATCACCAAAGTTAAGCAACATGGAATCTGGTCATTATCAGATGGGTGACTACTTGGGAATACCAAATGCTTTATGTAAATCACGAAAGTTAAGCAACATTGCCTGGAGCATTATAAGATTGGTCACTACTTGGGAATACTAAATGCTTCATCTAGATATCACCAAAGTTAAGCAACATTGTCTTGGTCATTATCAGATGGGTGACTACTGTGGAATGCCAAATGCTTTATGTAGATCACCAAAGTTAAGAAGCATGGAGTCTGGCCATTATCAGGTGGGTGTCTACTTGGGAATACCAAATGCTTTGCGTCGATCACCAAAGTTAAGCAACATTGTCTTGGTCATTATCAGATGGATGACTACTATGGAATACCAAATGCTTTGTGTAGATCACCAAAGTTAAGAAGCATGGAGTCTGGTCATTATCAGGTGGGTGACTACTTGAGAATACCAAATGCTTTATGTAGATCACCAAAGTTAAGCAACATGGAGTCTGGTCATAATCGCATGGGTAACTACTTCGGAATGCAAAATACTTTATGTAGATCAATAAAGTTAAGCAACATTGTCTTGGTCATTATCAGATGGGTGACTACTTGGGATTACCAAATGCTTTATGTAGGTCAGCAAAGTTAAGCAACATTGTCTTGATCATATATATATATATACTAGCAGATTACGCAGTGGCGTTTGGATTAAATGAGAGTGGTAGAATGTAAAGTTTGTCCTGGAAATGGCTTAAACAATTTTCAATCTCAAAATTACTTTATTTGTGAAGTCGATTCTGAATATGGCTGAAAAAGTTTACAATCTCAAAATGAGATTAATTCATATATATTGTTGGTTTTCTATGAAAGTTTACTAGGCCAGTTTCTGTAGGGGGTGATCCATATTTTTTGAATTTTTAATGTTATCATCCGGGAATTATGTGGTGGTTGTAGTGGGGAGGAGAAAGAAGCATGATTATTTTAATTTTAAACAAGCTCTTGAGTTCTCTTTTGGGGTTGTTTTGGAGAGAGTAATGTCCGTTTTGGGGTTACAAAGTAATGTCCCACAATGTCATATTCCAAAAATATAGAATATCTGTGGAATCATATTCCGGAAAAGACATAATTTCTTTTACTATTATGTTGTTGGTATGTGGGAGGGAAGAACTACATTAATATTGTAATTCGTGGTAAATTTAAAAGTTACCTAATCACAATTCGTGTCAATGTATTTCTATACTTACTTGGAAAACCTGCTCAGTTATGTTCCAGAAATTATATCATTTCACTTAAAAACATGGAATCGGTAGTCGGGAGGAATAGAACACAGTAATGTGGAATTTTGTAATGAAGCAAGGATTGCCTAATCACTAAACTTAACACATTTGTTATTTGTTTGTAAAACCTACTGAGTAATCTTCAGAAAATGAAGTATTTTTCAAAAAAGATTTGGTGTCGGTAGTGGGGAATTAAAATTAGACATAGTAATGTGAAATTTGATAATGAAGCAAAGGTTGTCTAATCACTAACTGTGTCAGTGTATTTATGCATTAATTTAAAATACTACTGATACATTGTTAAAAAATATCATAATTTTTCTTACAATTTTAATGCCAATAGTGAACAAGGAAAAAACCCAGTAATATTGAAATTATGATGAAGCAAGTGTTGCCTAATTCTTAACCAAGATGATGTATTTATGTACTAATTTGGAAAGTCTAATGATCTACTTTCTAAAAATTGTTTCAGTTTTCTTAAAATAGCCTTGGTGGTAAGAGAAATTATTTAACATGTTATACAATATCTGCCGGTAGCATGTGAAATTGTTTCATGTATGTAATTTAATTACCCGTCCGGGGGTAGGTACAATTATTTTAAATATGCGTTGTATATTACCCATCCCCGCAACGGAAAAAAAACATTATTTCATTTTTTGGTATAAATTACTTATCCTAGATAAGGTATAATTATTTGATACGTGTAATACCCGTCCTAGGGTAGGTAAAATATTCTTTTGCTCGAAAAAGCTAATGATACATAGACATTAAAAATCTCTCTCTCTAAGGAATAACAAATATGTTCAAAATCAGCTTCAATTTTCTTATTGTTTATATTGTTCTGAGCAACGCCGAATAGTCCCGCTAGTCCCATAAGAAAACCGGAAAAACTACTAGGGAATTGATTAAAATGAATGTTTAAAAGAATATTCGTATTAGCTAGATCTTTTGCTAGTGACTGCAATTCCACAACCATTATATAAGAAAATTGTATTTTCTTTTTAAATAAATAGAAAAGAGGGGTTTTAATATGAATATCAATACACACAAAAGAAACACGAATTTATAGGAGTATAGATAGATAGATAGAAGATAGATATATAATAGTTTGTATATATATATTTATATAATATATATACTAGCATGGGTACCCAGCGTTGCCTGGGTTTACATGAAGTTCTGTTTGAAACACACCGGTATACTAATCATTTTCATCATGGGCAACGTGGATACCCCTGCAACAAAAAAAAAAAACGGATGAAAACATGTAAATATAATCGTTAAAAAAAAAGAAGTATGTGATACCCTCTCCACCAGATATTTCGGCACAAGGGCTACAAAGAGAAGAAACTATTCTCCGGATATTGAGCACTGGACCCCCCCCCTCAAAGTAAAGATAATTAAAAGTAAATCATTACAACTTATGTTTCAATAAAAATAGCAGTGAATGCCCGTGCGATCGCAAAAAAAAAGGAAATAAAAAAAGATCTACCAAAAAGTAATTCCAAAAACAATTAAATGACATTTTTCATCATTTCATATTTCTAATGTAAGGTTGAGATTTTTGGACTTATGTTATAGGGGTTTCATTGAGAGTCTTAGTGAGAGATGCTTAGAAAGAGTCTTATTACAGTGAGGGATGTTGTAAGACTCAGAGAGAGAGAGAGAAGTTGTATAAGTTGTTGTACACGAGACTTAGAGAGATTGTTCCTGTTATAAGATTCTTATATTTTAAATGTTCATTCCTTAATTGTGTTGAATGGAAGAAGAAAGCTCTTTGAGTGAAGGGATATTGTTCAGACTGTTCGGACATGATGATGTTGAGACGTGGATGTAAAGACATATAACACAAATATATAATACAATTGGACTTTACCTTTTTGGTAAGAATCATAAGACACAAGACGAGCTTTACAAAAAACACTTGATGGTTTATTCTTCACACGGCCGTGTTCCATCACCAATAATTCAAAGTCTCACATTTTTCCTTGAAGTGACGTCTCGCTTCCTTGACCTGACTCCCTCTGAGTTTTTTCACTGGCTGTCTAACTCTAACTAAAGTTTTTTCTCTATTCCTCGAACTTTCTATTTTCCGTGACGTCATACACATGTTAAAACATGTGCATTCTTCCACGTGTCCTGGACATACGTGTCCAAAACTTTTCCTATTTCTACAAAAGGAATTTTAACCTATATTCAATATGTTAAAAACATTATCTTATAAACTGCATTCTTTCAATTTAAAATTTCATAACAAACTTGATAGTTAACATTCTTTCCTTAAAATATTTATCTATTTCTAAACAAATGTTTGTTTTACATTTTTAAATTCTCACACGTAATCTATTTCTAAACTAGATTACGAGGTTCGAATTTCGCCTATGCTATTCATTTTCATTTTAAACTAAATTCTCCATTTTTATACTTACATGAAAAGGGGACAGCCCTTATCATGTAACACTTAAACAAGTGTGCCTTTCAGAGAAAGAAGGTGGTATACACAGATAACTTGTATCATTACGTCAAGCTATACTATGCAGAGCCCCTCTCATCCTTACTGAACAGCCAGGGTTAGTCCGCTTGCTTAATTTGTCATCCAAAAAGAAGGTTGCTTCATGAACTCTGGTTAATTAAACGTTAAATTCTGACCTCATTTTTCATTCAACTAACAATAATATGAGCAGTCAAATAAACAATCTTTTATGTAAGTAATTTTTTTTTTTTAAATATAATTATCCACTGACACGTGTTTCCTCGTCTACAACTCATCAGAATGACTGAATCTAGCGAGATTCGAAATCGGGGCTCTACGGTAAGGAGCCTTACCCCTTACCGCTCATCCATCTCGCACGACTGTCTCGATATATCGCGATTTACTCAGATGTTATTTGATTTTGTTTTGGCGATACGTTTTGAATAAATTCAATTACTTACGAAAGTGCATTTTTACCTAAATACGAGTTGGGAATAATTTTCCCTTTTATGTAAGTAAAATTTATAATACTACTTTGGTGAGTACTTGCTCAACAAAAAAAACATGAAACAGAATTCGCGCGGGGGCATTACCCATGGTCAAAATAGAGTTTAGCAGATTCAAAAGTATTCCAGAAAATGGGTAGAGAAATATTACCAGTGGCAGCAGAATAACTGAAGAAAGGTGTATATGCTCCGTTAGTGTTTCAAAGGTTATTAACCCATTGGTTCTCACTATCCTATAAATAGGACACCAACTATTTTTTTATTTCTTAGATAATACATAATATCACGGTTTACTGCATAATTACTTTGAAGAAAGGATAAAATTAATCCATATTCATCAACTTCTTACCGAGATCTGTCAAAACTCTTTAAAAAATTCTTGTGAAATCTGTCAAAATTCTATTTGTTCGCATCAACTTATATAAATGAGTCTTGCAATACTAAGCCACGAGCAATGGTGCAATGTAACTAATTATGTGTAAACTTTATCTTGAACGTATAGCTTCTTGATTTTTAAAATATATCATATGTACCAAGTATATAGGAGAATTAATATTTCGCTTTGTGGTTAGAAGCAAGAAAGAGAAGTCTTACCGTGGGTACTCAGCGAGTGAGTTCAGGCGAGGAAGGAAGAACAAACATGGCAGCCAGCATTTTTATTTCGTCCGTTCTCGCGTAATCTCGTGTGTGCGTGAAGATGGAAAGGATAAAACGCTGTTCATTTCTCGGTGCTGAGAGATTATTCCCGATCAGGCAGGAGAGAAGGCAAAGAGAGAGTAGAGA
The DNA here is from genome assembly GCF_053919585.1 of Euprymna scolopes. Classification (NCBI taxonomy): domain Eukaryota; kingdom Metazoa; phylum Mollusca; class Cephalopoda; order Sepiida; family Sepiolidae; genus Euprymna; species Euprymna scolopes. The sequence goes on along the minus strand of NC_136490.1, from coordinate 53,248,224 downwards.
CAGAGGACTGTAGCGATAATATTTCTGGATCATTCCGTTTGAGTATTTTTGAGGTGAACCCCCCCCCCCCATTATACTTCAAGCTATTTCGGCTCAGAAGTCCTGATCTTTGATCGACAATTTTCTTTCCTCCCCGGCCTTGTTGATCCCTCTGGGGGCATTCTCCGTCACCGCGCACTCTGCTAGTCCGAACCTCACATTGTCACGTGATGGTAAAACCTCCAAGGCGGCATATAACATCCATTCCAATGATGGCTTGGACGCCAGGCACCAGGTGATCAGTGACAATTGCATGGACCCTCATCCGACGTTCAGCAATATCAATAGTGATGGTCTTCCTCGCCTGAACTCACTCGCTGAGCACCCACGGTAAGACTTCTTTTTCTTGCTTCTAACCACACGCTTTCTTAACAAAATTTTTCCTTTCAGCTTGTGTACTCTAATCTATTGTGTTCATTAGTGACAGTAAAAAGTAAACTGCTCTAAGACTTAAAGAGTTAAATTAAAAACGCATCCAAATGTACATCTTTCTTTTTCTCCAATAATACTTTAGCTTTTTAACAGGCTTAACTGGTTTAGTGGAATGATTTCTTAATGTTGGTGTTGGACTTAAGCTTTCTCAACAATTTATTTTATTTGTAAATATTTACCTCTATAGATTTTTGCTTGCTAGTGGACTGGGCTCATCTATCTGGTCTTCAGTATAATTTGGTTAGCACTTTACCCGGTCCTGCAAAAATATTGCAGTGGTGCTGCTGCTGCTGCGAAGAAGAAAAAAAATCATTGATTTATTCCATTAAAATAAATCTTAGCATAGAAAAAAAAATGATAGAAAATAATAAAAATAGGAAATAAATCATGGAAAATTTAAATGAAATGTTTATTGATGAAAATACTAAAAGATATTAAAAAGAAGAAAAAAACGGCAATGGATTCTGGACAGACCAAGAACAATGACTAAAACATTGAGAAAGAAATGTGTAAATGAAAAGAAAGAAAGTGAGAAAAGAGTAGGTGATATTTTTTTTTTCTCCGTGATATATGAGAACTGCGAAATATATAATAAATAAAAAAAAAAAATGGTTTCGGAAATGAAAGCTAGAATTGTTCGGATAAGTGAAGGTAGACACTGGAAATAATGGAGGAATAATGAAGAATGAGAAATAGAGGAAACATTGTAGATAAAATTATATATATATATATATATATATCATATATACACACACACACATGTACGCACATACACAGATAGTGAGCGAATGACTTAAACTTAGGAAATAAAGGCATGCATAATAATGAAAATCACGCCAAAGTTAAGCAAGTTTAACAGTACTTAGATTGGACACAATTTAGGAATAATGTGATATTGTATGGAAAATACTCTGTCCAGTTGTATAAATGTGTAATAGGCTAGTGTCTTGTGACATTGATGATGTAAGTTCCATTTAACTCAACAAAACCTGAGATGTATTTTGTTAAAATATAGATAAAATATACGGAATATTATTACAAACATGGTAGGCATATATATATATATATATATATATATATATATATATATATATATATATATATATCATCAGACGTGGATTGGTAGGTCCAGTCCCCTTCTCCATTTGTTGTAAAGACCCAAAACTCCCAAAATAAGATAGGTAAGGGAACTTCTTTCTTGGCTACGTATCATTGCACGAAGATGTATGACCAGATTCAGTATCTGATGCTGATTGGACGAAAAATTGATAATACTACCCTTTGTATACTACTATTACTTATCAGTAGAAAAAAATAAAAATTAAATATATATTCTTATTGAATACACTATATATATATATATATATATATATATATATATATATATATACGACGCAACATATTAGTATATATATGTCAGGTCATGTCATATGCTACTGGTACCATGTAACCCAGTACTACCTGCCTCATGGTCGGGTCACCGGCGACTAAACTGGTTCCCCTACCAGACTTGTTTGGTGAGGAGGGTGGCTAGTCTCCCTGAAGGATTAAAAACAAGACCTTCCAAAGGGCGAATGAACCCTTTTTCGGAGTCAACGGCCAACTAGCACCATGTGTGTATGTGTGTTGGGGTGGAGAGGGCTCCCATAAGCCGTGGTGAGGGTAACCTTTCTAGGAGAAGCAAATCTCTGATTTAAAAAAACATAAAGCAGGAGACCAGTACCTGCATTAAGCTGGTCTGCAGTTTAACTTGTTGCTGGCTATCTTGCTCTTGCTTGTTGCTGGATCTCAACATTTTGAACCGAGAGAGAGGCTTAGCTGTCGTACAAAGCTAAGACTCTGTAACATCATCTATGTATAGATACTCCCTCAGGCATTTGTCTATTAAAATGGTCCTGTGGCGATGAAAGTCATTTTTGGGCTCATGTGTCTGAGGGAGTGGCACTCGTCTGACAAGACGTTGCAATCATCATCATATATATATATATATATATATATATATATATATATATATATATATATATATATATATATATCATCAAACGTGGACTGGTAGGTTCAGTCCCCTTCTCCATTTGTTGTAAAGACCCAACACTCCCAAAATAAGATATGTAAGAGAACTTCTTTCTTGGCTACGTATCATTGAATGAAGATGTATGGCCAGATTCAGTATCTGATGGTGATCGGACGAAAAATTGATAATACTACCCTTTGTATATTACTATTATATTACTTATCAGTATAAAAAAATAAAAATTAAATATATATTCTTATTGAATACACTTTATATATACGACGCAACATATATTAGTGTTGAGACGATTGATCAGAATCAGGAATCGGAAAAGTCAGAAGATTTGGGGGGGCATTGGAATCGGAAAAATTGATGCCTATTTTCCGATGCCAAAAACGATTCTTTTAATTGTTTTTTTTTTATTTGATTTTGGTTAAAGTAAAATCTTCCATTACTGGTAATAATAATGAAATAGTAACTATTTATTGGTTTTCAAATAACAGCTAAAATAAAATAAAGCTAAAATCGATAGATCATCCTCCACAAATGTATTTTGACGTAAAGGAAAATATCTGCATATTTAATGTTTTAAGGAAAATCGGGGAAAATAACAATCTTATAGTTAAATAATTAGAGATTTATAAAGAATCGGAATCGGGGAATTTAGCACGAAATCGGTAATTGTATCCGAATCGAGAATAATATTGTAAGCGTCCCATCACTAATATATATATAATCATCAAACGTGCATTGATAGGTCCAGACCCTTTCTCCATTTGTTGTAAGGACCCAACAATCCCAAAATAAGATATGTAAGAGAACTTCCTCCTTGACTACATATCAACATTTGAACTGAGAGAGAGAGAGGCTTAGCTGGCGTACAAAGCTAAGACTCTATAACATCATCTGTGTATAGATACTCCCTCAGGCATTTGTCTATTAAAATGGTCCTGTGGCGATGGAAGTCATTTTTGGGCTCATGGACTTAAGTGTTTGAGGGAGTGGCATTCATCTGACAAGACGTTGCAATCATCACATATATATATATATATATATATATATATATATATCATCAGATGTGGACTGGTAGGTTCAGTCCCCTTCTCCATTTGTTGTAAGGACCCAACAATCCCAAAATAATATGTAAGAGAACTTCCTCCTTGACTACATATCATTGTACGACGATGTATGACCAGATTCAGTACCTTATGCTGTGTGTGTGTGCGTCCATGTGTGTGTCTATATATATATGATATATATATATCATTTTATCTACAATGTTTTCCTCTGTTTCTCATTCTTCATTATTCCTCCATTATTTCCAGTGTCTACCTTCACTTATCCGAACAATTCTGTCCAGTGAGAGTGAAAATGTATTCCGAATGATGATGGTTTATACATGCCACAAGCAACTGAAACTAGTGTAGTATGCATTTAAGATCTATTTAAGATGATCACTATCAGATATGCAAATTATAATGGATTGATTTGCATATTTTGAAAGGCAATAATATACTCGTATATCAAAAATGTCAATTATCAACAGTTCATATGCTATTCTGGTGCTACCAAATGAGACTGTCTGAGAATATCGGCTTCCTGACCTCAAATACACTGTAAATTGATATTGTTGCTTTTTTTTATTTCCTTTACAAAACTCAATCCTGTTCTATAAAAACAATGTTTCTCTATAAAACAAACCAATAACCTTAAATACATATTCGAATATAAAAAGAACTTACGGCATGCAAGCTTTTACCCAAATTATTAGATTTTTAAAAAAGGGTTGATATGCCATAAAACGAAACAAAACAACCAAACTAAACACAATAATTAAATATTTACAGATATAAAGAACTTGAAGCATAAAAGCTTTCGCCGAAATGACTGAATTGCGAATTAAATACGGGTTGATATGCCACAAAACACATGTCCTAATATGCTAGGGTAAAATAAGAAACGTTTTCTCAAAGGTTTAAAACGATGATTTGCCGAAATGAACTACACAATTTCCTTTTAAGATTAAATCTAGTCTGAGATATCATTTCCAAAGATGATTACAATTTTAAAATAACATAAAATAAACAAACCATCTTTTAAAAAAATTAGGAAACATATTTGATGACAAATTATGAGGGCAGTCCCACAAGTAAAACCTATTTTCTTAAACTCAAAAAGTTGAAGAGCTACGAAGACAGGAGTGGTACCATTAAAACGAGCATCCTTTTTGTACTTCATCTCTTACACGAGACTTACACCAGATACGTTGTCAAAATCATTGGATGATGGTGGAATTGTTCTATCACTCCCAGTAATGCGGCACAACCGTGTTGACACCCTAATTCTTGCCAGATCACTGAAGTTAAGCAATGTTGAGCCTGGCCAGTACCAGTTGGGTGACCATTTGGGAAGGTGAGGCTCTGTATGTACCGCAAGGTAAAATAGTAGGTTGAGAAACTGGCGTGGTTTATCCTTCTCTTGCAGTCTAGCCATGGTAGGCACCCCATCTAGTGATGGTGTCATGATAAAAAAAAAATACCCTTGATAGCATAAAGTATTCAGCTACCGATAAGATTTGAATTACACTACAAACTTGTTTAGTGAGTTACATCTCGGTTACGGCCGAGCTGGATTGGAATTGGAGTATGTCACTCTGATGCAATCTTCTATCTATACAAAAGTCGAATACGGCCTGGGGTGGAGCCTTTGAAATTTTCCCCTCCCTAATTCCTCTTCCTCACGGAAGAGACGTTGCGAATCTCTGTTATATCGATACTTTTATGGTAGGTCTTCGACTCGGCTCCAATCTATGGTCCCTCCCTGTAAAACGTTCACAACAAATCATCACCTAGCTGAAACAACCAACAACTTTCCTCACTCCCTATTTGTGCCCAAAAGTAAACGAAAATTTCATGAACAGAGTTCTCCGACTGTGGAACGCGAGACTGTGTATTTACTTTCCGGCTGACTATAACATGGTCGTCTTTAAATCTAATGTGAATAAATTCCTGTTGAGTCGTCCATTAAGATAATCTAGGTCAACCAAAATTCCATCGTGACTTCTCTTGTCTCTCGATCTACCTATAACTTAACCCTTATCCATGAGTGGCATCTTGGCGTTTATAAGTGGTAATCTTCTAAGTAAAAAAGAAACAAATGTAATCACTTGTGTCTGGTTTATGATATTGATACAATCAGAGATGAGGTCTCAATTTATTATCTTTGAGGAGTCTAAGATCAGCCCCTAACATTTTCTCTGATTTCTGTTTCATGCTAGAATAGTCGTACCAGTCAGACTTCCATCTGTGGCTTAAGTAGAATTTGTCCTGGATATGATATGAGACTGCGTTCAATGGTAAGGTCGTAATTTGGAAGCTTTTCAGAATAAGTTATGCCTTTCTTATTACTAGTGGGACCTGGGGAAATTCCACAGCGGACTCTTTCATATTTAATATATTGATGTTGGCATTCTGTGGATGTTCAGCATAAATGGAGACGCCCTGATATTATTGTACCTATTTTGTTAAAACTACAGAAGTATTTATCTAAGCTAGCAGTGACGCCTCGCGTAGCCTGGTCGTAAAATAGGTTTAAATATGTTTGTATATATTATAAACTTGATTCGATTCTTATATATTATAAAGTTGTGATTTCAAAAATATATCTATATGATTTGGGTTCGTCAGCTTAAACCAAAACTTATGAAGAAGTGTGTCTGTGACTTCCTTCAGCTATAACTGAAACCAAAACTTATGAAGAATTCTTAGTAAAATTATTCATAAAAAAAATAGGTGACTTGAGTGCCATCATTTATGATCGAAACCAAAACCTATGAAGAATTCTTGGTAAAATTATTTATTACAAGAAATTGAAGGTCATAACAATTGAACGACAATCACTCGGAAGAATAAAGATGTAAACGTGACACACACAATAACACACATGCTATCGTATTAATATATACATTACTAAGAGTCTATTCTGACTGAACATAGTAGTACCTTTCGAACTAAGAAAAAAAAAAAAAAGAAACAAGTAAATTTACTTAGCTTTTTAAAAGGCAGCTATTAAACCCATTATTAACATGGACAGGATGCAGGTAATTTACCATAATCTTAAGTCCAAGAGTAAATTAGATGCTGTTCCATTTCATATTAATACTAATTATTATTATTTTTTTTTTTTACATGAATGTCACCACTTATCAAGGCCCAGAGGCCACTCGAGAATAAGAGTTAATGGTTATACATTAGTCATTGTGATTTTACTCTAGTAAACATTAGTGGGAATTTTGTAACTTGGATTACTTAGGAGGGCGGTTGAATAAGAACTTGTTCATGTTGGACTTGAAGACAATCAGATTGTAGTCAGCTGGAAAGCAGACAAACGGAATAGAGTTCCATAGGCAAGCAGTCCTATGAAAGAAGTCCTGTTCATGGAATCTATATTTGGGTGTAGACACAGATAAAGAGTGTGGGAAATTGTTGATAGTGGTTCTGGTTAGATGAGTGTTTTTCATGAAAGTTAGGCGAGGCGGGACCATAGATTGAAGTCCAGATGAGCACCTGCCATGAAAATAACGATAAAACAGGAACAGGCTCGCTAGGTCTCTTCTGTGAGAAAGAGGTTGCAGAGAAGAGAAAAGGGCATCCTCGACTAAGCTACGAAGTCTATTTTGAACTGTGTAAATACAGGATAAGCTGCTTCTAGCAGCACTTGCCCAGATGTTTACTATTGATGTTTCGTAAATCGCTATTGAGAACGTTTGTCAGTATAGATCATGTTTTGTGGAAGTATCTGCTAATCTTTGAGGGGACTTATTTAATACTGAATCCTCTTAACACCTTTTAAAATGTACCATTTCTCAAGGCCAACAGCCACTCGAGAATAAGGGCCAAATAAGGCAGGAATGATTACCACCCAAAAGACTATATGAACTACGTTTGATTACTTTGTAGACGGTCTATTACAAGCATGTGTTGACACTAGATTTGAAGTTCTCCTCGGCAAAGGAAGCAGTACACTAGTAATGTGTCCCACAGAAGATCCCCATGTCTATGAAAATTCTGTCTGGCGTTAGGCATATGAAAGGAGAAATATGTCTTGTTCCATTGTTGCAGTAAGATCAGTTTTTAATATGAATGTCTTAGAATGAGGAACTAATTATTGGAGTTCAGTTGAACATAAAAACGGACAGTTAACGTTTTTTTTCTGGCTTTTCCTTCATAAGATATTTATACCACTAGATTATCTGAATAAATTACTTATTTAAAATCTGTTTGTTAATCTGATATTTTATTTATTTTTTTATGGAAATCGCTTCAAACAAGACATGAAGTCACTTGACTTAAAGAGCTAAAAAAAAAAAAAATAACACTTCGAGGTTAAACCTGAGTAAACGATAAGTGTTATATGAATTGAATCTGATCCAGAAAACAGAAATTCTTTCTCCTTTGTCAGAAACATCACTTATGGAATGTGAGAACTAAAGAAAAAATGTGAGGAAAGCGGTAGTTATAAGGCTACTATAAGTAAACGCATGTTCCATTTTCTACTCTATTACAAAACTATACTGCTATTACAAAACTATACTTCTATTACAAAACTATACTGCTATTACAAAACTATACTGCTATTACAAAACTATACTTCTATTACAAAACTATACTCTATTACAAAACTATACTCTATTACAAAACTATACTTCTATTACAAAACTATACTTCTATTACAAAACTATACTTCTATTACAAAACCATACTTCTATTACAAAACCATACTTCTATTACAAAACTATACTCTATTACAAAACTATACTTCTATTACAAAACTATACTTCTATTACAAGCACACTTTGAACAATGGTACATTTGCTCACACAGCATTTTTCTTGCAAACATTCATAGCATAAGTTATGTTCCTTTTGACATTTCCTGTGACTTGCAAATCGTAAACTGCTTCGAATATTACTGGCTTGCTTTATAAATTACAATCGCGTTGATATAGGTACTTTGTGTAGATGCATAGCTTAGAATTTTTTATGGAAATTGCTCCAGACAAGGCATAAAGCCACTTAAGGTAAGTCGCTAAAAAATAGCACTTCAAGGTAATCAAACTAGCCAACATTAAGCGATAAATTCCGATTCAGTAAACGGCAATTCTTTCACCTTTGTCAGAATCATTTCTCACGGAATATAATAACAAAGATAAAGGATGCAAGTGTTAAGAGGTTGCCGAAAAGCAAACCAAAGAGCCATTTTCTCCTATCCACAAAACTTCTTCATATAAATTAAAGTTGTCACAGGTATTTGCTAGGTAAGGCCGAGTACATCCACTAGTTATGAATACGCATGAATAAAAGAAATACACAAATCTAATGAAATTAATAATACGAAAAATGTTTTATTTTATCATTTAAAATCTTGTCATTAGCAAGATTAGCTAACCAACGACAAAACTCAGTAGTGCATATTATTAAAGATCTTGTTTTTTTTTCTTTCTCTTCATGACATTTCTCGAATATTTATGGAGACGGTTAAAGGAAATTAAATTTGCTATCTTTTCTCTCAACCTTGAAATAACTTTCCTTCCTTTATTACACATCGTTGGCATCAGGATTCATTATTTCATGAGTTTTAGTTTTTTGTTTGTTTTATGTATAGAAGAGTTCAGGTGAGACCACACACACTTGACAATCGTCTGTTTCTTGAAAGTTTTGTTTCTTTAATATCTTGTTCTTTATACGATGCACAAAATATTGGCAGGAGACAATTGAAAATATTAAAAATATGAAATGCTGCGAGGATGGATCACTTAAACAAGACAAACCACAATAAACATTTAAAGATTGACAACATGGCATGGAATTGTTTGTAATCATTTGTAAAACGAAAATATCCTAAACGTTTATTTATTCATATTTATGTGAAAGTTTGTTTAAAGGAATAAATAGCCGACAGAATGCGTAGTTATGGGAAGGAATAAGTGAATAAGAAAATTTCGTTTGTTTCCCACTTACAGCTGCCGTATATGTATGCATAAAGAGTTGGAAGTTAGATTCCTGTAACCATATATATATTAATTTTTTTTTTTTTTTTTTTTAAGAAAAAAGATCCAAATATTATCCGAATATTTTAATCTTTGTCGTTGGCAAATTTCTTGTATCCGAGAATTTTAATTTCTTTTTCTAGTGTTTTGCTCACAGATGGTTTCTCAGACCAGTCTGAGCGTAGAATCTGCATGGGCGGGGAGGGGGGGGCAGGCTCTTCTACTCTATTTTCTTTTTGTTGCATGCCTCTTAATCGCCACCAGTTTTCTCCTTTCTGTTTCATAATGTTTGGCACCGGATATGATGGATCGACGCCGATCCCAGGCGGTTGTTTCCTAGGTGTGAATATCAAATCCAGTACCTTTTAGGGTTGTGTGGAGTTGATATTTCTATCATAGAGGGCGACCGATGGGTCTTTTTTCCTGTGGCTAGCACTGAATACAGTGTTTGTCGAGCGAGCCCGTTTTCGTCCATTCTCAGGACCTGCCTTAACCAACCAAGCCTGTGCCTCATGACTTTTTAATAATGCAGAGTTTAATACCCTAATTTTTAAGTTCGACACCTCACAAATAAGTTTAAAAAAAAACAATGTCTAAATCATCATCAAAAAAAAATTAAACTTGAATTATTAAAGCATTTATTCATGTACATTTAATTAGAAACATAAGATTCTGCTTATATATGTTTCATTCTTTTAAGGAATCGCCAGGACCGCATTTTTGTCTGACGATTCCTTACGGGAGATGAAATGTGAAACATTCTGTGTGGCTTGTTAGAATCCCAACTCTGGCTTAAATACTAACCGACTTGAAAGAAAACCAATATATTCTATTAAAAAATTGTTCTCCAAAATCACAACAAACCAACAGAAATGCAGAGCATTCTAAATTCTCGTTTTAAAATGTTCATCCTCTACGGTGATTCAGTTTGTATTTGAATTATTAATCTTATAAATATACATTTTCTTTCTTTGAAGGAGGACTAATTATTCTACATTCTAATATTCATATTGTTTTCTAGTTGGTGTTTAAAGTTTTAAATAAAAACATTATTGAAAACTAGCAGGCTCCGTTTCATGGAGGAATTTAAAAAATGCCAAATAAAAAAAATAATAAGTTTTAATTTTTTATGAATACGTGCTTGAATTTAATTTATATACATGTAAACACTACAAAATATAACTTATGAGACTTATTTTCGCGCTAATTATTATTTGAGTCTCGAAAAGGGATTTATTTTGTATTAAATAATCCATAGAGACTTCCAATATTTCGATGACGTCATAGTTTTGTGCGTATTTTATGAAGCTGTTTTATAGGTATTGTTTAGTAACAGATAAAATATTGCTTCGGCTTGGATTCCGAGGGAATGTAGTATATTTTTTTTCAGATTTCATTAAATGAAATACGAGGGTGGGGCATCACATAAACATTTCTGTATCCCCCAACCCACACATGCAATGGAAATATGAAATGTTAAGCAGCATTGGAAAATTCTGAAACTAATGTATTTTTGTTTTTTGAGAAGGAGGTTGTATCTTTAAAAATATGATATTCACCAGGAACATTCTTTTTTTTTTGTCTTGGAACAAGGAATAGTATCTGTTCTGATGCTAAACTTAGTTTAGTGTGTTCTAGATCAATTATGCAAAATCCTTTTATACTCAATCGGAGCTCTCTCATTTTGGAGCATCTAGACGTTTCCCATATTAAGAACCAACTTTGTGCCAAAATTTGGTCTTCTGAGGAGACAAATGCCATGTTAAAATGTTATTATTTTAAAAAAAATCTTAACATTGGTGGAGCATAATTAACTGTTCTGTTTTAATCTAACAATTTAATGAACACAGCTATTGATAAAAATTAACTTGAAAACGTTCCAACAACGTAAAGTTTAAGTATCATATTCACTACCCTCTAAAAGATGTCACTTAAGACAAGATAAGTTACTCTTCGATCTATATATTCTGTACTTTCATATAAGAATTTACTGAACACAAGTATTTTAAATGAACTTGAAGATTCTAAAGTGTAAAATTTTAGTATATTATACCCCCCCCCCCAACAAAAGTAAAATTTACCGTTTGTTGGCTAGTACGTATCGACAGCTTAAAAAGACATTCAAATAAGGAAATATAAAATCTAGAAGTGTAAGCCATGTTTATCAGAACAGTTTCCGATGGTTCGTTGTTCTACACAAGTCCTAAGAGGTGACTGGTTTGCAGTAGACGGTTTTCGAGTTGGAATCCACAGAGCAAAAGATTCTTCCCGTGCTGACACGGAATAAAACATACACGAAATTGCTACAGAAAGATTTAATATTTATGGAGCAATTCTGGTTTCTGATTGGTTGGTAGCAGGACGTGAATTAATTCCATTAGTCAGTTCCTAGTAGCATCGTTTCTATTTACAATGCCTCCCCACGGGACAGTTAGACACCAGGGTCGTTTTTTAACGTGAGAAAAGGAACAAGAATAAAAATTGTCTCAGTCGTGAAGGATTTCTCCTCCACTGACAGAGAACAAGAAATTGAAGTGCAGCATCTGAGGAACAGATACTACACTTTTATTTATTTATTTGCTTCCCCACTGAGCAAATTAGGCAGGAGGCCGTTTTTTAATGTGGAGATAGGGGGAAGGGGGAGGGAAAGGGGGATCCAACTCCCGAGAGGTGGGAAGTGGGAGCTGGATTAGAAACTGTTGGTATGAAGGGTTGCCCCTTCAGTGACCAAGGTCAGATATGTGGGGTTACCCCCACATATGGTCTTTGCTAGTCATAGCTGGTCTTTGCTAGTCATAGCTTTGCAGTATCTGCCGGAACAGATGGTGTTTATTTGCTCCCCCACAGAGCAAATTAGGCACAAGGCCGTTTTTAATGTGAGGTAAAAACCAGCTCCCCTTAAAGTATGCAAAAAGGGGGCACTCTGGTTACCAAAAATAATAATTGTCCCAGTATAGAGGGTTTCCCCTCCATTGACTGGTACAAATTATCTTAAGTGCAGTATCTGCCGGAACAGATACTACACTTTGATCTTGTCTCGAAGGCCAACGTTTATAAATAATATCTCCCGACTGTGCGAGATCATATCCCATTATAGTACAAAATATTGTAACATAAAAAAATAATAGTGGGTGATTACTTTCGTGTAGGACATTAACATAATAGGAGCACCAACAGAATGGCCCGTGAGCAGACAAGAGAAAATATTTTTTGTTCTGTTAAAAAAAATCATTTTCTGGTTTATAAGTTACCATGCGGAAAAAATGAGGATATGATTCCGAAAACTATGAAAATGAAAGAGGTGTCTTACCCTCACACTTTGTACTTTCACTTTACAATTAACGAAACAAAATGTGCCAAATAAAGAAATTACAAAAGCAATATATCACAAAAAACGTTGACCAAAGGGAAGATAACTTACTGTTTTGCATACATGGATAAGTGTTTTATGTTGAGGTGTTCGCAGCATGTTTGCTTCAGTTTTTACGATTCTGAAAAATTAATAAACTCCAATATCGTTGAAAAAATTAATTCAACTGGAATAGCTTATAAAAGAAAACAAAATAACACGGTACCTTATCTGTGTAAACATAGTATGCACGTTAATCTAATAACGTAATAAACAGAAATATAGCAAAGCAATGTAATTTGCAAATTATATACCAAAACATGTCGCACGTTCTTATTTTTGTACAGTATTGGTAAATTTGTAAGATTGCCTATAGGCGTCTAAATTCATCTTATAGTTTTACACTAGCAAAGAGTTCCGGTAGATAATATTTTGATTCGTTCAGGCTACCCTAGCAGTCACTGTATAGTAAGTGTGTTCGTGTATAGAAGCGTACCAATGGAATTTTCGTGTATGTGTAATGTACACGTATATGATGATTTTGTTAGATTCGCAAGATTTCTAAAAAAGCTAACTAACTGAAGCCAATTCAAGGAAGACGGTATGGCAAAACAGTTTGTTTTCATGCTATGTGTATGCGAAGTTGACCATCTTGGTGCTAGCTAAGGTGTTCGTTTGTGTGACCATTTGATATTCCTAAAACTAAGTATATGCGATTGTAATATGTATAGTGCGCTAGCAGGTTCGGTTTAAAGTGTAATTCCAATAAACGATTAAGAATAAGGGAACATTTATTAAATGAATCTGAAACCGTGATGTATTATGTATCAAATACTAAAGTTATACGGCAAATAATAAACCAGCTTCGAAGAAATTAACCTAAAACGAAAAGGGGGTGATGAGTTTGGGTTACGGAGGAGGGGATTTTTGCATCAGAGTGAAAGCCATAGATACTCCCTCGGTGGGTTTATGTATTTTAGATGGTATGTCAAACAGGAAAAAAAAAATAGGAATTCGTAAAACAGGGACAAAATGTATGTATTGTGAACTAGGAATACGTCTTAATAGTAACTGTAATGGGTGAACATAAAATGTCGAAAATTTCAGGGTACAAACGCCCCCCCCCGATTTTATTATGTATATGTGATGGACTCTCCCATCGATTTCGACGTATGAACTTCCTCTATCAGAACAAATTTGCTCGGAAATCTGCACAGATGATTTGTCTACAGTGGTGAAGGCCTTGTGTAGAACCCACCACACTTTTTGGTGTGCCTACTAACCTATGTCGATGCAGATGACTACCACAGGACAGAGTATACAGTAGACTGCAGGTTTTTTCAGCAGGGTTTCCTTCTCCTAGATGCAAGTTTTAACGAAGAGTGAGGATTCATCTCTCTCAGTGAATTAATAAGCCCCCCCTCCTCCCGATACCAACGTGGAAATTTCTACGACTCAGCATGCTACATATGCCTAGCCTTCCCAAATGGTCACCCATCAGGTACTGGCCAGGCTGAATGTTGTTTAACTTCGGTAATCTGGCAAGAAGCGGTGTGTCAACATGATTGTACTATATCTATATATCTATAAAAGTTAAACTGTGACTGTGTGTGTCCATCCCCTTACCAAACTACTTGGTGTACAGACTCGAGATTTGACATACGGGTATTGAGATTTGGGAGATCTTTTTAATTGGTTTTCGGCCAACAATTTGGCTGTCAAGTGGTCAAAGTTCAACGATTTGACCTTTGAAAACTCTACCAAACTCCTCCACTAATTTTGGGTCTAAACAATTGAAATTTTAGATGTAGGTTACTTGGACATAAATCAAACTTTTTAATTGGATTTGAGTCCAAAACAAATGTTAAGGCATCTAAATTGGAGTCAAAGTAAAAAAAATAAAATTACCTCTGCGGTCTCTACCAAATTACTCGGCCAATTTTTGGTCTAAACATTTGAAATTTTACGTAATGTATTCAGACATGCAGCAAGCTTTTTATTCAGTTTTTAGGTGAAAATTTGTCTGACAAAGAGGTAAAAGTTAAGAGTTGACCTTTGCAGACTCTACCAAACTCCTCTGCCAATTCCGGGTCTAAACACTTGAAATTTTAGATGTAGTTTACTTGGACATGAGTCAAACTTTTTAATATATATATATATATATATATATATATATATATATTATACATATGCACATAGTTATGAACAGTACATAGGGCCCGAGCAAAGCCAGGTTGACCTGCTTATATATATATATATATATATATATATATATATATATATATATATATATGTGTGTGTGTGTGAAAGAAGAATAGATAGATAAAAGAGGCTGAAAATCTCAAATAATCTTCCATTGGTTGTTATCTTTATGATAGTAGTAATTTATATTTGTGTGCATTTGTGAATGGCAAAAAGTAATTCAGATGTAATCAAAACATATATTTCAATTTTTATTATTTTTCATTTTTATCTGCATGTGAGTTCATAGGAAACGCCAGTGTTGAGTATTGCATCTACTTTTGCTTACATTATATTGGATGTGAAAGCTTAACTTGTATGGGTGTGTTGATGAATTCGACCCGATATTTGAGATTATAGGGTTTCTTCTAAAAATTCAAAAAACAGAAATAAAATAAATTTAAAATAAAAAAATATATATATAAATTTAAAATCTAATGCATTGATCCTTTCAGACATGGAATTGTTTTTTTTTTATAAGTTAATTACGTTTTCAATTTCAGCAAGGTTTTGACCCTAAAATGTTCGGCTATTGACCAAAACGTCTGCAAATAGCCAATTAATGTTTGCATTAGCGTTAGGGCAATTAATCAGAACGTTTTTAAGCATCAAAATCGGAAATTTTGCGATTATTTTTCTATGCCAGAGACGATTATTTTTTATTGTTTTGTGTATTTTTGTGTAAAACTAAATTTTTCATTGCTGATACCATCTATTTATTGATTTTAAACTATCAGTAAAGTTTAAAATCTGTCGATCAACATCAATTAATGGTTTTTTCGTCTTGCAAAAATATTTAAACATATTATATCGTAATTTAAAAATAAAGAAATAAAATAACCACACCATAACTAAATATTAAGAGATTTAAAAATTTGCAATTGGAATCTGCATTTCTATTGGAATTGAGAATTCAAAGAATCGGTAATTGTATCGAATCTTGACAATTATTAGAAACTGCCCATTAATAGTTTGTATAAATAAATACAACTAACAGTTGATAAAGTTCCATTTACTATTGAGCACTTTTATATAAAACACAATAAGAATTCACTAGATTTTAGCCTATGGATATGCACTTCCGAATACTAAATCACCATTATCAAAAAGTTATTATCCCAAGCTAACTAATATTCTCTCTAACAACTAAGTCTCCACACAAACACAAAAACATTAAACACTCGTTAATCAATTTTTGATTATAACTGAGGAAATGCAATATATTACAAAAACATATACTAAAATACTAGAAAAATTAATTTTAAACTCAATAATTGCATTATTTTATCAACTTCTTTATAATCATAAAATATATGATCATATAAGCACATCGATCAAAAAAAATGAAAAGTATCTTTTATTATAGCGAATTTAAAACATCTGACCTTATCACTAACAATTCCTCTTCCTCGACTAGTCTTGTCTATTGATTAGAATAAGACAGGTCTTGTATATGGATTAAAATATCTCATGATATTTTCTTAACAATGAAGAAAAAAATCTATATAGAGGTTTGACTACTACAACTCTACAGAGATGTCTCTCTGTGCACAACAGGCTAGCATCTAAAAAAAACTAATTGTTGTTTCCCTTAACTCATAAAATTTCCCCTTAACTTATCTGTATTGTCTTCGAGAATTTTTTAACATGAAAATAACAAAGACTAGAAGATCAGTAGAAAATATTTTAAAAAGTATAAACTAAAGTCAGTTAAAAATCAATTTCAATAATAGTGATCTCCTAATATGTATTTAATACTTATACTTTATTAATAATATAATCACCGTTGCTACTAAAACTAAATATTAAAAACGCATGTTACTCGATGCCTACCCTATGAAGATGGTTCTGGAACAAGTCAAAAGTACTAGAGTACCCAACCGAGTAGAAAAAAAATGATCCACCTAGTACTTTATGCCACATGTCCGTACCTAAGAGTAACACATAAGATGATAATAGTAGTTTGAATGATACCAATTATGAGCTCTCATCTTAAAAATTTGGAAACCTAACTCGAAAGCTTCCTAATAAATGACTTCGGTATTAAATGACCTAAAAGGGTTGATACAAGTTTCAAACCACCAATCATTTTTATTACATCGTCGATACAAATTAATTAATGTGATTCATAACAAAAAAAATATTAGAGAAATCGTGTGTCCACTTTTTACTGGCTGTGTTATTACTGAAGTTGTAGGAATACATATAATTGGGCTATGAATTTACTTACAATTCCACCACCTCAACAGTGTCTATTATCATACCTATTCCTGTCGTTTATGTACTAGGCTTTTCTTAAAGAGATGATGTAAGTGGCACTCTTCTAGCATTGTGCTGAGGGAGATAACTCCATTTTACTAAAAGATTCGTTCATTTTTTTTTTTCATACGAGAATAAAGGACGCTAAAAACAATGCAACTTGGGGGGAAATTGTAAAAAAAAAAAAAGATGGGACGACTTTGATTTTTTTTTTTCTGAGTCGGAGGGACAAAGAATGAAAACATAAAAAAAGTAAACTTTGTTAGAAAACTGACATAACTGCTTTTTTTTTTTTTTTTTTTTTTTTTACTACTTTTGTTATTAAAAATAAATGTTATGGTTTAAAAGAAAAGATGACGTTTAAAATAATAATAATAATAATAATAATAATAATAATAATAATAAAGGGATTGTAAAAAAAAAAGGTAGTCACACCTTTTGTAATCTTTTCATTCTTCGTTTTCTTTTAAGATTTCATTCTTTGTCAGTCGCATCTTTTCTTAAAATTACTCAAAGTAGCATTATTCTTAGCGTCCTAAATTCTTGTATTTAAAAAAAATGGAAATGATGTCTTCAAACAAGGAATTGATGGAGACCACTAGACCAACGAGTGAAACGAGCTGAAACAAAGGAAGCAGAGAATGGATCGAACAATTCTGGGGAACACATGTCATAATAGTATTTGTAGAAAAGACTGAAACTAGCAATAAATGATACAAATAAACTGCAGTCTATGTCTAACTTGTCGAAGTTCCACCTATGAATGTCCTACAGCCCTTGTTTTATTGCTGTCCAACGGTATACTCCAAATGTCTCTGTTGCAAGCATATCTGGCCTCTTCTGTTTATAAATAATGAGTTATTTTTTACTAAGGAGTCACCACTTATAAAGACCCAAAGGCCACTATAGGATAAGCATTAAATTAGTATCAGACGGACAGTGAGACAACACCGTGATGATTGGTAATGACTGGGCAGAATTTGATTATTTTAGAGAGCGGCTCAACAAGAATTTATTTAATTTCTATTTGGAATAGACCAATTTGTAGTTAGCTGGGTAGAAATGCCACGGTATTTTGTTCCAAAGACGTACAGTTCTGGGAAATAAATTTTTATCAAAGTTTCGTTTAGTCTAAAGCATATATATATATATATATATACACACACTAGCAAAAAGGGTTCTAACCGAATCAGTGTGAATGCAGGCAATATCTACAATAGATGTGATCTGCAGCTTACGGCAGATTCAAGAAGCCGTTAAACAGTACCGGGAGCTCTACATAGTCTTTGTAGACTTCTGTAACGGATTTGATATGGTTGACCCAAAAATGCTGTGGAAGGTCCTTAAAGTGTTTGGATGCCCTGATCACTTTGTGGGAATTATTAAACAATTTTACAAGGGAACAAAAGGGAGAGTTATAGTAGAGAATCTAAAAAGCGAACTCTTGGAAGTAAACCACGGCACCAAACAAGGGTGCGTAGTGGCCCCAACACTGTTCACCCTATTTCTGACAACCGTCCTAATGCTGTTTCGTGTGGCTTAATTGCCATATATATTCATGACTTATTATCCAGGTCAAAGCATCGAAGAAGTTGTTTTCATCCACATGCGCTCTGATGGAAACTGTTAAACCTTGCAAGACTGAAGACCAAGACAAAGAAGGAGCTGATAACAGAACTGCTGTTTGCAGATGACATTGCTCTGATAGCTCACAATCAAGCTCAGATGCAAAGGATAGTTGATACTTTCTCTCAAACAGCCGGGAAGATAGGCCTACAAATCAACATGGAGAAGATTGAAGTGATGTATCAGCCCTCATCAGATAACGATTTGCAAGAGCCTATAATAACAATCAACAGCAAGGTGCTAAAAGTTGTTGAAAACTTCAAATATCTTGGAAGCACTTTAAGCACTGATAACCGTGCTGACAAAGAAATATTCTGTTGAATCCAAAGCGTATGTGCCTCCTTTGGCAAGCTAGAAAAGAGGCTCTGGACAAGGGCTGATATCCAGCTAGAGACGAAGTGCAAAGTCTACAAAACCATCGTCCTGCCAGCTCTGCTGTACTCAGAGACCTACACTCTGTATGGAGAACACATAAGGAGATTGGAAACCACCCAACAGAGACACCTGAGAAGGCTCATTAAAATCAAATGGAGTGAGTACATACCAAACACAGAAGTTTTCAGGAGAGCAAACCTAGATAGCATGAAAGCTACTCTTGCTACTATGCAACTACGATGGACCGGGCACATTACTAGAATGGAAGACAACCGAATTCCAAAGATGATCTTCTATGGGGAACTGGAAAATGGAACCCGCAAGGTAGGAGGTCCGAAGCTTCGTTACAAAGATGTAACAAAGCGGCACCTGAAGGCAATGAACATCAATGTCGAGAGTTGGGAGGAACAAGCCAAAGAAAGGAGTGGTTGGTTGAACAGTCTCCACAAAGGAAAGAAAGAAATAGAAAGATTGGAGAAGCCTTAGAGCTGAGAGACTATAGACGACACAACTCTTGCACCCACATATGCAGTGCCTGTGACCGGATTTTTTACACAGAAAGAGGACTATGCCAATATTGAAGGATAAATCACTGAGGCTAGTCATCATCAAGACTGACGGACTGCATGATGATGATATATATATATATAGAGAGAGAGAGGGAGAAACTATGTAGAGCGGTTGTAGCCAGACGAGTGTTTGTTAATGTTTTAGAGAGTGTAACCATAGTGAAACTCCGTCGAGCATCTGCCATGAAAATAATGATAGAGTATAGAAATACTAGCAACGTCTCTTTTGTGAAGAGCTCTTGATAGGAATTATCTTACAGATAAAAATCTTAGAGGTTAAGTTCTACTCAGTCTGAAGCCCATTCAGATTTACACCTTCTGATGAACTGATCGTCAAAGTTCTCCGTATATCATTGAACGTTGATAAAACAAAGACTGAGAAAAGAATACAGGGTGACCCCACCCAAAGAAAAACAAAATGACACCCACACAATCATTGATAAGATTCATAATACTTTTTGCAAGCCGTGAAAATTGCCATTCCGTTATTAAAACTTTGGTATATTTTTAATATTGAATTATTTCTTCATTGTGGCTGATTTTTAAAATTACTCTTCTCTTTCATGAAATGCATATGTTTATATATAAAAGGCAGTGTGTATGTGTGTACGTGTTTGTTCCCTATGGACTCCAAAAGGGGTGAGCCGATTGTTTTGAAATTTCACACAAATGTACTTTGTCTTATAGTGTTCTTAGATAGGTTTTGATTCCTACAAGTATCGAAAATCGATAATCCAAAAAATTTGATTAAAGAAGGTACAGTTCGATTTTGATCAAAGTTAACACTCCTATGCAGTCTTTCATCACAAGTGCATCTGAAGTTTTATCACCGCACAAACAGAAGAATCCCGCATATAAAATCAAGTATTTTTTTTTTTTTTTTTTTTTTAAGACAGGGGTGCGTTTGAACTGAATACTTCTGTTGACAGTAAAATTGAACCATGATACTTGACTTTTGCATTTTAACTTTAATTCAAGCCATTACATAAAATCATCAGATTTTCTACAGTGCAATGTAGACTACAATGTATGTTGAACTAAGCAAATTGTGGGGAAGTATGTGAAGCTTCCTTATAATTCAACACATTGTATCGCTGACTAGAGCAGGCAATCGATCGATGTAATTAAAAAAAATGGGTGATTTCGATGACATTATAAGCATTGGAAGTGTGGAACATTCATTGATGCTCATTCAGTTCCAGGCAACGTCTGGCGTCTCTACTAGTCAGCTATAAATGAAATGAAAAGCTTAACAATACCTTTATCCCTTTATTTTCTCTTCTTTTTCCCTTTACTCTTCCTCTATCTTAATCTTATCCCTACCAAGTTATGACAAATTACATAAAAACTGATACGAACTGTTAGCACATTAATATTATGAAATCCGTAAAATTCACATGCACACTTAGACATCTTTAGACTCAAACGTTCAAACTCCTTTGCCTAACATTGACGGACAACATTCTGTGTAATAAATACGGAGAAGATATTGTCAAGTCTGCTACAAAGAATGTGAACGCCTTTTACCAGACTAGTAAATTTCTCATACATGCTGATATTTCCTGTCTCTCTAAAGCCACCATTTATCCATGCATGGAGAATTGCTGCCACATCTGGGATGATGCATTAACCATTAGTGTGTCCCTCTTGTAAAGAGTACAAAAAAAAACAACAAAAAACCCAACAAAAAAACAATATAACCTAAAAGTTTCACACTGTCTACCAAGCTCTATCCTCTGTCTCATAACCATAATGTAGCATCTTCTGTGCTTATTGTGAAAGTACTTCCACAGAATGTGCTCCAATGAACTTGCTACACTCGTACCTCCTCAATGTAAGTATCTCTGACCAGCAAGAAAATTCCACCCCTTAACTGTAGAGGTCCCTAGCTATTGGAAAACTTTTTACTTTACTAGTTTCTTACATTGAACTATTTGCCCTTGGAACTCACTTTCTGTTCACTGTTTCTCTGACTCTGCCGAAATGTAAATGTAATGTAAACAAACATCTTTCTGCACAACTCCCCACTTAGAATGCCCTACGTAAATTTAGCCTTAAACTAGAACAACCTTTTACATATACATGGCAATAAAGTAAAAATGCAATCACACACGTTGCTTAAACGCACTGTCGATGCACTAAGGAACTAACCTTTATTGGTTATATTAATAGAAGTATCTTAAAAACTAGACTTTCCGATGAGTTTATGCCCGTCATAATGCTGAAACAGCTTGAGGAAAATGGTTCCCACAAATTATACTCTTTGAATAATAATGGTTTAATTGCTGATGATAGATTAATTAAA
The DNA here is from genome assembly GCF_053919585.1 of Euprymna scolopes. Lineage (NCBI taxonomy): Eukaryota > Metazoa > Mollusca > Cephalopoda > Sepiida > Sepiolidae > Euprymna > Euprymna scolopes. Next base: position 53,225,968 of record NC_136490.1, on the reverse strand, counting down.
ATTACAGGATTGCCTGACATTCACTAGTTCTTTTTAATCATTATCAAATTATGCACATGCAATGTTTATAATGAATGAAAATATAATTCAGTAACTTGACATTTGTGCCATTAATAATTTTTAATACGATTAACATAATGGTGAGCACGTCTGCTTAGCAGGGTTGCTATCAGACATGGATAATGAAGTCATTTATTGCCCTCCCACGATGGCATGATGTGACACAAGGGTCGGAAAGTAGGATTAAAGAGCCTACATCCAGGAAGAAAGGAAGCCCTGTCGGTAGAGGCGTCTCAGGTGATGAGTAGAGCTGGGACAACAGCATATTCTTTTCATTGTTATGACTCTCTAGTGTGTATCCGTTGATGTCTTATATGATTTTATATGCAGTGATGTGGTTCTCGATTGATGAACTGTCTCTAACTGTCGGATATATACTCGAGTCAAACAATGAAGAGAATATGCTGTTGTCATAGCCCTAGTGATGAGCAATAAAGTAACCCCTTCTCAGAGAGAGAAGTAAAATCCTGAGAGAGTGAGTCCTCTAGAACTGTGCAGGATTAGCAATATACCAGTCAACAGGGGAAAAAAGCCATTTCAAAAATATCTTAGATTATGTTGGCTTTGGTGCTAAGGCAAACAAAAATCTCTAGCAAATACAGATAATGATGCAGCACACGGAAGTGAGTTTATCAAGCCTAAAGCATTATGCGAATTTTCTAGGATATTACTCTTTATCATAATGTGGCATAATCATATTGACACACCGGTTCCTTTCAGATCACCGAAGTTAAGCAACTTTGAGCCTGGTCAGTTCTAAGATGGCGACTATTTGGGGAATTCCAAGTTCTGTATGTGCTCTCTGCTTATCTCAGCGTTGTTTTATATTCAGTCTTGAGCTTGCCACTAGATCCAAGCAGAGCTGATTTAGGGAGAATTGGTTAGGGATTGCCCAACAATAGCATGCGCACCAACCCTTAAGGTGTGTTAATTGTTTCTTGAGACTGAACGGAGGCATCGATCGACTCTTAATCAAGGCAAATCTTCTAATTGCTCCTATATAGCCTTACTAATGTTCTATCATATTTAAAGAGCAAACACTTGTGGCACAATGGATATAAGTGTTAAGTTATCTGTTTTACATGCCGGTCTTTAGGAAGTTGAATATTCAATCCTCAGTACTGGCGATTTGGAGAATACGGTGATGAATTACATAAAATTATCTCCGGTTATGGCTGATGAGACGAGAGCTGATTACCTCTGTTGATTAAATAAACTGTTATATTCGAAATTCCGTCCAAATTCCAGGGTTGGCCAAGATATACCTGTAGAAGATTGGAGGTTACACTAGCAGAAAGTTTGAGTCTGATATCCAAGGTGAGAACAGTAGTTCGAATCATCCAAATAATGGTTTGAAATTTTTGGATGGGAATTAATATTTTAATAATTCTGATACTATTCTCGACTAGGTTGCTGTATTCATAACGTTTTGGTTGATGTAACCTCCAACTTTCTTTACACGCATTTTTTAAACGTGAAAACCTTTTTGACTGGACTTTGGAACCTTTTATTTTACCTTGGGAGAACCTCTACAGAATTTTGGGCTGAACTATCTCTTTCATCCATGGGAGAAAATTGATCTGCTATGAGTAGACGGAAACGTTAATTTACCCGGTTATGGCTGACGGAATGAGAAAACCTTTTTCCTGTGGATTAAAGATAAAGGATTCAATTTTATTTTTTTTATGGAAATCACTCCAAAGACATGAAGTCACTAAATATAAGGAGCTAACAAAGATCTTATGAAAAATCAGAAACTAGACAACGATCGGTGTTAGATGTATACTAATATATTCTCCAATCCTTTTCAAGTGTATCTGGCCGAATTCTGGAATCTGTACGGAATTTTGAACAGAACCTTTTATTTAAACCATTGAAGTAGAATCTACCAACGATGACCGTGTTGAAGTCAAGTAATTCATAATTGTATTCTGAAGATTGAACCTTCAATCTCCGGAAGAGTTTCACTTAGAACTAAGTTTTAGCTAATATTCTATCTGTACGCCACAAAGACTTGTAGCATAATAGATAAAGAACTAGGTAAGAATACTATTACAAATTATTTCAGATTTTTGCCTAGTCAGGACTGATGGAACGAGATCATCCTACCCCTATGAATTAAATAAAAGGGTCCATTCAAAATGGCATGCAGATTCCCAAGTTCGATTAAACTAGATTTGAGGAAGGTCGGAGTTTATATCGACCGAAACGTTGTGAAACTAACAATCAAGATGAGAATAGTAGTTTGAATAATACAAATTATAAATCCTCATCTCAAAAGTTCGGAATCATAATTGTAGGTTTTGCACACCCTGAAATCGTAACCACTATAGGCAGTTCTGCTTGTTTAGTAGAAATGGCCACGAAATTTTAATAAATTTTAATCTCCGGAAGAGTTTCACTTAGAACTGAGTTTTACCTAATATTTTATCGGTACGCCACAAAGACTTGTAGCATAAAAGATAAAGAACTAGGTAAGAATACTATTACAAATTATTTCAGACTTATATATATCTTTTGGTGGCAGGGAAGGGTTGTCGGTTCGTAAGGAAGGCGTATGCATAAGAATTTGACAAGGTGTTTTCTTGTCGAAATCACCAATGCAATGCTTGTATTACAATTGGTGACAGTCCTGAAATCATTTGGAAACGCCTACTGTAGGACTTCACTGTCAATTTAGCTACGCCTTTAGGATATTTTATTCAGCAACAAAATATTTCCCTTCTGTCGATAACGATTTCAGACGGTTTCAATCAAAAACTATTTTATTTCTGACAATCCATTGTTTTTTTTTTTCAAACAGGTCTCTACACTTCAATCAATGCTCATTTTATGCATAATCAAGTGTTTCGTTGTTTATTTTCGGCTAAGTGCGTGTCTGTCAAGTGCCCTTCTTTCTGTCGAATGCACTCCTGACCTAGACATTAACTAAACATTAACTAAACATTGTGAAACAAAACAGAACTCCTATATCCCCTATGGTTTTTTCCTATCTAAGAACATTGCCAGTCACATTAAGTACATTTGTGTGAAATTTCCAAAAATCGGCCGAGTTGTTTCAGATTCCATAAAGAACGAACAAACACATACGCACACACAGTGCCTTTTATATATAAGTAAAGATTATTTAAATATTTTTCAAAGCTTTTTTTTTTTTACATTTCCTCCCATTTCTATATTTGCCTTTCTGGTATTAAATAAATTTGCGCTTTTTTTCCATGCACTTTTATTCCCATATGATTTTATATGCTCACATGTCACAGAATAGGTCTTAAGAATAAGGTTGTAATACTATTATTATACTTATTAATTTTTTAGCTTATATATAAGATTGCTCCTACATCTTGTTATTGCAGAAGTCGTATCTTTCACTGGAGAGCCACGAATTTAACATACGTCCTGTTTTTAAACAGATGAAACAGCTGCATAGTAAACAGCTTATGATCCCCGTTTTTTATATAAAAATTTATGTTAATGACGTTTCTGAATTTTTGAGATGAGGAGTGGTTATTTGGATTTATTGTGTGTGAGAAGGTCGGAGGTTACATCAACAGAAATGATGTGAAAATCACACTCAATGATAACAGTAGTCCGGTGAATCCAAATAATACGGATTTATGTTAATATTTTTTTCCGCGGTTATATAATGGAATTCCCTTTCCTGATTGTGAATTGACTAGCGGTAAGTTGCCTTATGCATGTGATAATTCTGTGATATGCTGAATCTGGTATCCATATTTGATATTCATAGGAATTTAAACCGCATTTTACTTTATTTTATAAAATGTCCAAATATTTTTAGACTTTCTCTTTCTCTCTTATATATAAGTCTTGGACTCTTTTTTAACCTTCAAAACTATACATAAAAAGTGTTGTTTTTTTTAATTTAATTTTATGTCCTTCGTTGGAAAATTATTTTTCAGTAAGTCATGACACACACAAATACACACACACACGTGTGTGTGTGTGTATATATATAACCCGTTCCTTCCTCTTCCCACCACACCATGCCCACTAACATTAACTCTCCAACCTGTTGCCATGGTGATCCTTTAAATTAACTGTTACTTATGCCGTTATGAATATGAATAGCGTCTTTTAATTTTAAACCGTTATAAACTAAAAGAAACGTTTATAAGAATTAACACATAATTAATATTTAATTATGAACCCCTCTCTTATCGTATACACTCCTACTATTTTAAATTCCAACGTCCTCTCCCCTCCACTCCCCCTTCTTTTCTAACTCCCCTTCATCTACGATTTTTCCAGTCTTATTTGATTTTATAACTTAGTCCATCTATGAATTCTGACGATGCCAATTGGATATTTCCTTTCTTTGGGGATCTTCCTCTAGTTGAAACAATATATAAACTCATTCTGGACTCACAGTAATAAATTTCTTATATATATAGTTACTGATAGCTGAAATACGGTTATCTGACATTCTTCTTTTACAAGATGCAAGGAACTCTACACTCAATTTATTGAGCTGCACAGTAAAGTAAGTTACAATTAAGCATCATTGTTGCTAGTTACATTGGTTGCAAGTATGATCCTCCTCATATTGGGTAAAGGAGGAGGAAGAGAATCGATTATGTTTAAGTGCATTGCTTATTATATTACACTTTTCATTGGATCATATTTAGCACATGCTCCCAGTTTCCTTCTCCAAACCTTGTTTCCTTCACAGATGTGACGTCACATCCATCAGACACATCCGTTCCCTTTTCTCACAATCCGGCTATCTAGTGAAAGTCAACCCCTTGATCCCTTTCAAGCTTTGTCTACAGTACTCTTTTCCTAACGGATAATACGCACTAGCTAATATATCCACTAGTAAACTTAACGACTCTAATTTCTAACGCTTTGTGTACACCCTATAAGCTATTATACTGACATTTTTAAATGAAAAACGATTATCGAAACATACAAAATGCAAACGTACTTGCATACTCTTAGATGCCACTGTGTGCTAAAATTAACTTTTTTTTTACAGTTTCCAAATAAATTGTTCCAAAATCGAAGAAAAACCCTTAAGTAATAACAGTGATATTTATTCATTTCAGTTATCTGAAGTATATTTAACTGAGAATAAAAGGCACACACACACACATATATATATATATATATATATATATATATATATATATATATATATATATATATATATATATATATAGGTGTTTCTATACATATTCTAAATTAATACATATAATCTCAATCAATAAATTACATAAAAACATACTCATTTCATTTCGGTCAGCCAGTTAAAATTAACTGAAGCCCTCTTCAAAAGATATTGCTTATACAAAAGTAGAGTTCGTAATGTAACGGTTTGGAGTCTGCTTTTATATATGTAATACTTGTAACTGGCTGATCGAAACATGCTCATGAATGTCTAGTAATATATAAATGCTTATGTACAACAAAAAGTAAATCTTGTCCTACTTCGCTATTGAGCACTCTTGTCCGAACCTCGTTAAGATTCATTGGTTGCTTCACCTCTGTAAAATTTTAAATTGGAATTATATATAGTTACAGCATTGTATCCAACGATTCTTTGTGCTTATTTTTTTATAGGAAAATTTTATGCAATTCTGGCAACTTATTTATGAATAATTACCTACTGATATATATATATATATAAAATATAATTTTCCACTGACACGTATTTCGTCGTCTGAGACTCATCAGAGTGGCTGAATCTAGCGAGATGAAGCCATTCTGATGAGTCGTAGCTGACGAAAGGCGTGGCAGTGGATAATTATATTTTAAAAATAATGCATATGCCGCCTCCCTTTTTTGAATGGGTACCAAATTGGTCAAAGAGAAAATTATTTCCAACTTGCATTTAGGTAAAAATGCACTTTCACATAATTCATTCAAAAAAAGTATCGCAAAAACGAAATTTTATATATATATATATATATATAGTCATCCAAATACAGTGCGGCTACACAGGCAACTGCCTCAAACCAGTATCAAAACCCGACCAAATGATAGTTAAGGCTGCTCACCATTACGCTGTACGTCTGCTGCTGTGTGGATAATGAATTTACAATGTGTTGACATCGTCCAAATGCCTCTGCTCGATTTGTTTGCACAAAGAGCGTCGCTTAATACGCTATTGGCAGTGTGTATATCACTTTCAAATATGCTCAACCCAAGATAGGAAGCATTATAGTCATCCGCATACAGTACTGTTTCGCTGTTCCACAGCTCATCAGTGCGGCTAGACAGGCAAATGCCTCAAGCCAGGATCAAAACCCGACCGCCCAAATGACAGTCAAGGCTTCTCACCATTACGCTATACGGCTGATGCTGAGTGGGTAATGAATTAACGATGTTTGGGCATCGTCCAAATGATTCCGCTCGATTTGTTTACACAATCCCATATTAAAAAAAAAAACGTAAAGAATCGTTGGACGCAATACTGTAACTAATACATAAGTGTTTAAAAACATTACTTATCTGATTGGTAAATGTTTTGGTTTCGATTTTAGCGGATGGCACGAAAATCATTTATTTTTAAAACTTTTGAAACCATTACTATATATTGGGTACAATATAATAATCAACAAAGAATTGGTGCCATAATAATAATTACAAAAACTGCATGAATCAAAATATGATATTTAAGCATATTTTACGACCGGAAAACGCTGGACGGCGTGCTAGTCACGTCTCTCCCATATGTATGTATATATCGTTTCAGAAGTAAGGAATAAACTATCGATAATCCCTACAGATACATCTTTGATTAGTCACTACTGCAACTGTCCATCCTGTCTTTGGACATCAATCCTAACCTAAAACCCTTTGTTATTCCTTGGTTTGATGTTATTAGTCCCCGCATTGGTCAGTCGGTGCAGACTTCTTTCTTACAGGCAAAGTGCAACACTTTTATAACGGTTCACATGGCACCTCGCTGACTCCTTCTAAAGACGAGAAAATTATAATCAGGAAATTGCAGGAGATTATCAAACGTTTGCGTGTTTGAAGAAAGAACTTTTGAAGAACACTTGCCATTTCCCTGTTCCTCGTTGCTTATGGACAATGACAAGAAAATCGGTCACATTCGAAGAGAATGCTAATATCGCTGGGATCATTGAAATTAAGGGGATATATTTAGAATACTATAAATGTAAATATTAACTTGGTGCTGCTTTGGATTGTTGTCCATGTATACTATGAATCGACTTTGGTATGATATCTACATTGCATGTTGCCTCTCATGAATCTACTTTGCTAGGCGATCTACGTCTCTTAATGCAAGCAACTTTGTACAAGTGGAATACTTGTAATTGCTTTCGAAAGCTGGAAACTCTAAGCCTAACAATAACTTTAAAAGAAGAGTCCGTGTGACACTTCAGCTAATTATTCAATGAGAAGTCGATTAATGCTCAATAATCTATTGCATTGCAGATACCAAACCGAAGTGTCCAGTGTAAATTTTTTGTGGAGAGACCGCGGGATACGCGTTTACATGTAGTATACGCTTGTTGCCAGCAAAACAGTGTCCACAAACGGACGTGAACCTAGAACCATGTGATTACGATGAAAGGGTTGTTATGTAAAATAGTCGGTTGGCAATCCAAAATGATCAAATAAAAGGAGACAGTTTTTTTTGTGTGTGAAAGAGTCGATTTCGTTTTTGATTGGTATTGTTTATATCTCGTGCGTATCGGTGAACAGAAGAGACAAATACTACTGCTACTGCTAATATTATGAACTTTACTGTTTGTGACAGCAATTACTTTACCAAATACATCTACAGATCCATAGTTCACTCCCGGGTTTCCACACTATAAGTGAATGCATTGTTAACTTATTAGGTACGTGCAAAGTGAATGCCGATGCTCAAAATATATAAACATTTTAATCTCGCCCTTTACCTTAAAATTAACAAAAAAATCAGAAAATAAACCAATTTTAATGCAATCTTCAGTATTTATTAAATAATGATCACGGGATATAATGAATGCATTGTTTTTATTTAAGTCTTTGTGGAAATGTATTATTTTGTTTAAAATGTAATTACCTTTACTAAAGTTATAGTATTTAGTCGTAAAAAAATGGATGAATTTATTTTACTTTTCTTTTTTTAACGAAAATAAAGCATCTCAAATTCTAACAATCCAAAATAGACTTTAAAAGGAACATTGCGAAAAAAATACCCTAAATTCCGTATTAATAAATTCGATATAAATCAATGAAAAATGAATTTCTCGAACTACCGATATTATCATCGAATTAAGAATTGTTTATTTAATATTTTCACACAAACAAATTTATAATTCCAAGAAATATTTCTACATTTAAAAAAAATTACATGTTCTGCATAATTTTTATTCTAATATATTCCTTGCTTGAATGAATGTGAAATTTTTGGCGTAACATAATTTTTATATAATCTTAAAAAATAAATATTTGTTTTTTTTTTATTCAAAAGCAGTAACATGGAAAAATAATTAAATTAAAAAATGGTAAAAATGATACATACATTCGCGATAGGAATGTACGGATGCAGGGCAGGGGGGGAGAAGACGAGTATTCTCTGTCTCCTTTAAATACTTGACGTCATTTTCAGACTTCCTTTGTGCTTCCGTATAATACATCTTTACAAATGGAATGTTAATGTTTAAAGAAAATGTGCATAACTAAAATAGTCTGCTTCCCCCGCCCCTCAAGAGATGAAAAGGAAAGCCAATCTCCCCCCCTCTCTCTCTCTCTCTTTTTTTATACATGGTCGTGTATTGAGAAGGTAAAATAGGATTAAGCGTAAGATATCTAAGCATGAACGTGTTTGGTATATTTGGTTTATGTGAAGGAAGGGGGTAATTTTGAAATTAACATATAAATACATAGTTCAATAAAACGTATAGCAGTTCTGTAACCGGACTACTAACCTCAATCCAGCAAAACGTCTCTTACCGGCAGGGAGACAGATAAGCATACATTCAGTTATTTATCTCTAGTCGCTTCTGGCCGTTAGTATAGATGATGGGATCAATTAGTATACGATCAACAAAAAACATTTTTTTTTATTCCCGTTTTAAAGATAGCCATATTTTGGTCTGTAAACTGGATCTTGATCGCGGCTGTAATGCAAAGTTCTCTCGCTCCATAAAACGAACTCTCTGCTTATTTTGTAACCTGTTTAAAGTTTCTTCATTCAACTTCCGCAACTCTAACACATCCGATTCCGTCAGTATGCATATAACCACCTTTTTGTCTTTGTTCTACAGAACTAAGACCACTACCCTTGACCCTGGGCAATTGTGTCATTTTTAATGTTTTAAACTGAGGCCAATGCTTCTTATTGTCCTCAACTGGTATTTCAATCATCTTTTTTGTCAAATATATCAATCTATTTGTTTTCAAAACTGTTTATTCTCATATTCCTAAAGCTTAATTGTACAAACTTCATATTTATCTAATTAACTTGCCGTTCCTCCTACTCTATAGCCTCAATATATTTCTTTTCGTATTTCACTTCATTTGTGTAATGAAAATTGTGTGACTGCAGTCACGGAGGTGGGCTGCATGGGCGAACTCGAAACCCGAGCGATGCGAGAGAAGGTGACGAATCGGCAGGTTCGAATGCGCATTAATTTGGATAAATGAGATATCAGACTGGGAGTTAAGATGTTTGGGAGAGTCGAGCCGTTGAGTTCTCGAGAACCGGATGAAACGTGGTTAGAGCGGAGAGTGTCGTTGAGAATCGAGTACAGACTTTTTTTTTTCGATTAGAATTTGTTTAAGGAATTTAACACCGAGTACATCTGCTGGTAATTAATAAAATGTGCTTTTTCAAAATCAATATATAAATATCAGGAACTTTTATCCGATTTCCTGTTGGCTCAATAGGCCGAAAACAGCTTCAAGACATTTTTTGATACATCAATCAAATTGAGAAAAAATAGCAAAGTTCCGCAAAAAAAGACAGATATTGCATTTATTACCATCTAAGGCCCTTGATCAAGGCATCTTTAAACCTGTATATGATAGCCATCTTCATAATGCTGTCTTTTGTAAGCTGTTAATAAAAAAACTCAAAGGTGAATTTACGATCCTCTCGATTCCTTATGAAAGGACTAGGTCCCTTCACACTCTTTGCTACTCGTTTGTGGAATTGTGACAATAGAGAAGCACTCGTTAAAGGTTAATAAAGTCACAAAGTATTAAATTTACCAAAAACGATTATTTCGTCATTTCTTCTCTTAGTTTTCTCCCGTTTTGTTTTGATATAATCTTCGAGTAAAACTAATGAGTCTTAAACAATTTTCAGGGAAACTAATCTTTGCCAAATAGCTTCAAACTGTTTTCTTTGAAACGGTTCCAAACTAATCTTTAAAGGCTATCAAATTAGATGTCCTGATCGGTACAAAACGGTTGCCAGAAAAACAGCTTCCACATTTTGAAATGACTTATCACTAAAGGTTGGTAAGTACCAATATACAACACCTACTCAGAAAAAAAGGTGTCGGAAATTGTGCTTTTCTTGTAAAATGTTTTGTTCAGATAAATAAGTTGTGTTTAGAATTGTTTACGTTTAAATAAAACGCACCATTCCACATTTAATGTTCTACGTTTAATGGGAATCTTAAATACGAGTTTACATCTGTTGACTTCAGAGGAAGATAAAAATCTGGATATATATATATTTTGAATAGGAGATTTTGATGAACAAAGGAATTATAGACCTGTTAAAGTAGCAAATTTAGTTCATCGAAGAAGACCAAGGAAAACATGTTATAAGAATGGACTTGCGTTTCTGATTTTTTCTTTTTTTTTTTTTTAGATGAGAATTGATAATTTTTATTTTCAAGATTACTCTGACAACTGTTCTCTAGCCAGACGCTTCTCAAACTGATATGCGGATAGGTATCTCACGCACACACGCACACAAACGTTACTCAATACGCACCAGTCGTTAGTCCTTGTCGTGATTTCGGATTTGTCCGATCAGTGGACCTTACTTCCTGTTGCGCATTCTATCTACTTCCGTTCTCTATCTATCTCTGCCCCTCTTTTCGTCTGAACCGTCTATGTACACAGGTGCACTTTTCCGTTTGCTTTGACAGACGATACATACGTTTTAAGATAAAACGTATCACTTTCATTTTAAGCTAAGACGACACAATGTATGCATTAACGAACTCTTGTAAACACTAGACACACGCTAACACAATGAACATACCACAAGCATTACAAGTTAAACGGCATGCCTACGCGTGTACACAAAACACTGTCTTATTGTTCTTAAATATTTCACGTTAAATAAAACATCTTATTTGTATAAATATTGTAACTCGGCTTTACGTTCTCCTTTAAATGTGTTGTTCTTAATGTTGTCGTTCCCTTTTATCATTATTTTATTATTTATGAGCACGTGTATCTGGCATACACAAGATCGGTGGCGAATATCTCTCTTCTCAACATGCTTACCGACTTTCCACAAATCGACTAACAGTTAACGCGAGACTTCTTACCTTTTAGTAGTATTTTACAAGGTTTTTGCCGATGTAACTTCCGACATTTTAGGTATATCTTGTTGAACTATGGAAATCTTTCGAAATTCCATGCAGATTCTTAAGTTTGATAGAAAGATTCCAGATTTTGACAAGATACTGTGATAATTAAATTGATTGACTTGCCGAGGGTGGCTCGGTGGGAAGGGAAAGACACTCATGTCAATGAACGGTCCGGCCTGGTGTTTGTTAATGAAGAAAATAGGATGTCTATTCCTTATAGCTTAAATAGACATTCCAGTCTCGTTTACATCTCGCTGAACGAGAGATTGAGACTATAGAAAGAGTCACCTTTGTAGGCTTGTTGTTGTTGTAGTTTGTTCTTGTCGTTGTTAGAGATCTATCAGACCGGTACGACAACTGTTAACAGCGCGTTATATTTACAAGAATACGTTTGCTTGTAAGCAACGAGGTAATTTTTTGTTGCAAGCTAAACGTCTTCCCCCCCCCACTCGTCGGTAGGAAATATCGACAATACACCTGCAAGCGATCGGAAATTACACCGGTTGAAACGTTGTGAAAATAACATTTAATACGAGAACAGTACTTCGAATAATACCAATGATGTAAGAATGAACTTAAGACAAAGAGGGATAAATACATCCCTGGTTATCTTGTCAATCGATTTCTAAAATCCGCCCAACGTATGCCAGCATGTAAAACGACTATTATACGGATGTTGAACATTTGACAAAATCAATATAAAAAATTGAATGAGATAATCAATTGCTTGCATGTTTGAAGAAATATAAATTTAAAATTTTACAAAAACATTTTCAACCGAATTCAAACAGCCTATATTCGGAACATAAGTTTCATCGAATGTATGACTGCCCCCCACCCACAGTGCGAGAACAAGATAAAGGCCTTCCTTCAAATAATGGCGATTGAGAGTCGTGTAATATGGCATGGATGGCTCTATGCAAATACCGAGTTGTGAGCAAAATAGATCATGGTAAGGATGAAGAAAACTATAAAAAGGAAAGAGCAATTTCGAGAAGACGATCACGTGAGAGACGTCACAACCGTAACGAGAAGTCATGCATGACAGAAGGTTGAGAAAATAAATGACGTTATGCAAAAACACACAAAAAAAACGAGTTGAAGTTCTGTTCTATTGTTTGTCTACTTTGCGACTAAGGCTACAACGTGTTGCATAATGTTACAACCGTTCGTAGATCCAAATCATTTTATAATTCGCAGTCTGACGTGTAATTAATAGGTCAATGTGATTGAAGAAGTCTTGCGATTAGTTGGAATACAAATTAGCTAAAAAAAAAAACAGTATAATTTGAGTGCTTGTGTCCCTCTGCTGATGTTATTGCTCTTGAGCAATAGGACGAGTTGAGATTAACTGTTTGTAGTTCATTTGGACACATCAGGAAGGTTCGATGTAAACGTGCATGTTGAGGATGGATTCAATCGCGAGGGTGTCCAGACTTGATTTTGGCAAGCCAGTACTTCAATCCCGGGTGGTGATCACTTCGTAGATACCTCAGTGTCATCTGCTCCTTTCTGCTTAGATTTCTCTGCCTGGCGCATAAGTTTCACCCTCAGTCACCAATAGTAGTCGATTTCAGCTTGGTCTGGAGCGGACCCTTCTTTAACCTGGACATTATTACCGATGATGCTAGTTTTGTTGAACATGATTTATAGATTTCTTATAAATGAGATGTTTATTGTTGACATTCGTTTCTTCTATATCTTCCTAGTAAGAATTCTGTGTAGAAAGACATTAGGTACTTAGGGACAAGACAACGAGAAGGTTGGCAACACTCCTTAGTGAAAGTGTTTCTATGGAACGAACTGGATCCGAACTTGGCACGTCCACATCGCCAGTTCATGCTGTTAACCGCTTAGCTATCATTACATACTTTTCTAATGCTGTTGCAGTTTCAGGGTTTGTAAACAATTCTGTTATTTAGGTACGTGCAAAAGTGATAATACAAATTGTATCAAATTTTCAAGACCAACTTGTTTGGGGATCAATAGAAAAACAGTGGCTTTGTAAAATTTTGTGTGTAACTGCATGCGAAATGGCGTCCCCGGTAAAGAAAAATCCTTTAAAAATGAGAAAGAATGATCACTTGAGATGTGGAGCATGGAACGATACAACGTTCTAGATCACACCCCGATCGCGTGTGGCAAAAATAGTGACGTCTTTTTTTTTGCTTGTCTCAATAACAAGGAAAAACGCACAAATTTTTTTCACACATCCAACAAAAACAATCAACTTAAATTTTGGGACGAGATTAATATAATACACACAATCAACAAATACCGAATACATTTTTGATTGTAAGAAATCTGGAAAGTAATTAATTCTAGTCATTTGTATGTTTTTTGAGCCCATTCCAGTAACCTGCTTGTCTTTTCATAAAGCCCACAACTTTTCAACAATTGACAGTTCAGCAGGGAGACTTCCAAATGCTGACTTACATGTGCTTTTGTCAAGTCCTGAAGCCCAGCACTCTAGGGATCTAGCAGCAGTAGAACTCAAACAGTCCTTTCCGGACTAAATACCAAAATTTTAATTCAATTGCAACCGTCCTTTTTTAAGGAAAACTCACAAACTACAAGAATTTCACTATCTACTACTACCTGTCTTCAAAGGCTCTCCTCTCAGCCTGTCACTCCATATTTTGCTCCTGCTTCGACTCTTTTTTTTTTGTTTCCACCTCTAGTAGATCCATCTAATAACTTCAGTGCCTGTCGACGTCTGCCTTACAGCTCCGGTGCCCGTCGACGTCTGCCTTCCAGCTCTGGTGCCCGTCGACGTCTGCCTTCCAGCTCTGGTGCCCGTCGACGTCTGCCTTCCAGCTCTGGTGCCCGTCGACGTCTGCCTTCCAGCTCTGGTGCCCGTCGACGTCTGCCTTCCAGCTCTGGTGCCCGTCGACGTCTGCCTTCCAGCTCTGGTGCCCGTCGACGTCTGCCTTCCAGCTCTGGTGCCCGTCGACGTCTGCCTTCCAGCTCTGGTGCCCGTCGACGTCTGCCTTCCAGCTCTGGTGCCCGTCGACGTCTGCCTTCCAGCTCTGGTGCCCGTCGACGTCTGCCTTCCAGCTCTGGTGCCCGTCGACGTCTGCCTTCCAACTCCGGTGCCCGTCGACGTCTAGCTACCTAATCCACTACCCTATTTACATTTGGCTATCTGTTTCAGCTTCACATTTTTTATACACGAGCTGGATCAACTTGAGGCATATCATCCTACCTCAGAGACACCTAATCTTCAATCTTGTGAGCCGCTCTTTTTCACTTTGAAATCATCCAGATACATGATTTTCATTGCCTTACGATCTACCACTTTCCTGTGGTAAATAAATACACAATTTCTATCGCCTTTAAGCGTTCATCTGTGTTTGTCATCTGTTTGCCATTACCTCTTTTTCTTGGGTCTTTGCTCCTCACTCACCAGCACACTGCAGCAGACACTCGACATGTCTCGCCATTGCATCTTGTACTAAAACCTGACAGGGAATTCAGAATCTGCATGGATTACTAGATGCTCGACACATCCACCATGCCTGACTGGTACTTGTCTCACACATTCACGACTTTGCCTTAAGCCTGCAGGGGACCCACACTTTTTCGAAATTCTAACTGCACAAGGAATATTATCAAATTCCAGTTGCTCAAATATATGGCTCATAAGATCAGACACCTGGATTTTGTCTCACAGTTCACATTCGATATCTAGCATGTAAAAGGAAGAGAAAACACTGTCACTGATGCCTTGTCTAGATTCGATAGTAATACATTGAGAGCTCACTCAGCCAGGACCTGAAAGCAGAGGCCCAGGAATCTAACGTAACCCTCCCCGAAATCTTAGCCAATCTATCTCTGCAATTTAAAGAATTTTCGGCTCCTTTCAGCAACAAAATACTGCACTGTGATAGAAGACTGGACCACTCCAAACCTTACATACCTCCAGTATTCATAAGGCGATCTTCAACAACCTATATGGATTGTCACATCCTAGCAAATAGGCAATGGTCCAACTCATTGCCGCTCATTTTATTTGGCACAGCATGAACACTTATATCCGTGCTTGGGTTACCAGCTCCAGTGTTCTTTGACATCCGCCTCCCTGTTCCAGTGTTTGATCCAGCACCCACTAACGTTCAGCTACCAGTTCCAGTGCCTGTCGACGTCCAACTACCTGATCCAGTACTCTGTTGACATCTACACGACCCAGACTAATCTGAAGCATATCATTCTACCCCAGGGACGCCAAACTATCATCCTGTGAGGCGCTCGTTCTTACTCTAAAACGAGCAAGACACACTACCTCAAATGATTCACTATTTTTGTAGTAAATACACAACAACTATCATCTTTAACCGTTCTTCTGTTTGTTAATTACTCATTGTGTGGCTAAAACCACTTTACAAAGGCTGCTCTTTATGAGAAGAAAGAAATAATGATGTTCATAACTTACATCGTCACTCAACGTCTAAGTAAACTTGATTTCCAAAGTTATCCAAGTGCTATTGAATTTATTAAGTCATTCGATTAATGTTGCACATGTATTTAGTGCAGTTAAGTCAGTGAAAGCTAACAAAAACAATTGCAATGCAAAGTTAAGGATGATGCATTTCTGAGATGTCTATGTGAATATATTCAAAATCTAAAATCGATTGATCGAATATTTGACAAGTATCGATCTGCAGAAACAGTTTGTATTTATGCCAACGAAATGCAAACAACCTCGTTTGCATTCTGCCTGTTTTACCCGTTTGATTGTTGGTCAAAATTGTATTTCTCGGCCTGAAAAATTCTAATTTAACCTTTGAAGTTTTGATAATCGAATTTAAATTCAATATTTAAATCGCTGGCGATCATATTAGGCTGTTTAAGTCTGGTGACACCAAATCTTGCCCCAATCGTTATTTTTTAAACAGAAATCACTCTAGACAATGCATGAAGCCACTTGATGCAAGGAAGTTTTTACAAAAAATACTTTGAGATGAAAAACTAGACAAAAAGTATTAGATTCCGACACAGAAAACAGCATTTTTTTCCTCTCTTTGTCACAAACATCGTTTATGAAATGTAGGAAATCGAGGAAAAAAATATGAATCCTATTTAACCATTTCAGTGTATTTTACTTAGACCATACTTGATGAAGAGCCACCAATTGATATATTAGCAAATTAAATCGTTTTTGTCACTTTTCCAGTCATTCCCTGTCCTTTTCGACACCTTTACTGGTCATTAGTGTGACCCCCTCCCCTCCTCATTTGTCAGCAAATGCGAATATTGACTTGCCTCTGGCCAGACCTCATAAGAATCTTTATAATCTTGTCTTGTGAACAGAGACAAATATGTCTGCTGTGTAATTTGGCATTCATCGCTTTTGGTCTTATCAAATTCCAGTGCCAACTGCTTGCAGTGACAGGAAGAAAAATTGGCACATATATCTCGAAGAGTGCATGATTCCAACGATAATGTTCTTATCTTATGTTCATTGTTTTTCGGAGTTCATGAAAGAGGCGCGTTATTTTCAGCATAGGAAATCTACATCCATCATTTTTTCTCTTATCTGTATAGAAAGTGTTTCACGAAAGTAATTTCATTGGTAGCTGAAGAAACAAAAGAGAAACTTCTTTTATGGTGAACGATGGAATATAATAAGGTCGCTGTTGACTTTTAAGATTTGTAAGAATCATAAGTTTATCTGTTCTTTCATAATTCATCTTCAGCTGAGTAATTTTGGATTATTATAATCCAGTGTTTAATTAAGTATCACTGTAATAAAAATCTAAAGATGGGTAGAGGTTATGGGGATTTGTTCACCCTATAAGAGTTCACTATCAACATAGAAGTATTATATATATATATATATATATATATATATATATATATTGAGAAAGGTCGAAGGATCGGTCGAAAATTATTTGCTTTTGGAGGAAACGTTCCTGTTTTTTTTTGGGGGGGGATTCAAAAGACGTTTTGTATTCCTACACGTCAACACATCAGAAATAAATACAGAAAAGATATAAAAATTTATATATTTTTCGTAGTGATTTTATATATATATATATATATATATATATATATATACACCTATATTTAAGATTATTCCAAGGGTTTAATATATTTAAAATCAATTAACCAACGGTAATGTATATATATCAATGAGAATTTAATCCATGTGAATTGACTCATCTATTAAGAAACATGATTAACATTTCTGTAATCGAGCATATATATATATATATATATATATATATATATATATATATACTTGCAAAAACTAAAACCAGTAGTGGAATAACTTCATATTTGTATTTTTTATATATTACAATGTTAAATTTCATATTATTTAAAAGTTTTCGTAGTTATTTCATCCGGTATGTTTGAAAAAAAATACAAGGTTTATACGTATCTTGACACATTTTTATTCCTTTAAAACTACATCGGGCAGTAAATACCATCCCCTCGTGTTTTTAACATATCCACCATCTGCTTTATGTTGAAACAATTGTAATATCCTAAAATATGAAGTTATTCCTTATGTTCTTTGGTTTTTGCCAGTGTGTGTGTGTGTGTGTGTAATATATATATATATATATATATGTGTGAGAGAGATTTGTGTTGATATAAAAATATTTTTAAGGTATGAGGGTCGTTGCAAATATAATGCCGCGGAATGGTTAAGAAGGGATTGTAAATTACATTGTAATAATGACTGAACTTATGCAGTCATGATCTGAAAGTTTCATCCCTTTGTTGCAGATATTGGAAGTCTGAGACTTTAAGAAAACAACATATGTCATGAATTTGCGTGGTAAATAGAGATGCGTTATGGAATTCTGTTCGCTAATAGACTGGGGCTCATTTGTAAAGTTGATGCATGCTAAATATTAAAGAAATTTTGTTTTTGATGCTCCATTGCTAAATTCTCAGAATTCTAATGTGGAGAATCAAAGTGTAATAGAACGTGCATAAGAATATCAGTAGCAGTCGAAGAATATATGGATAGTGAAGGTATTAGCAGCAGCAGCAGTAGCCGTTAAAGTACGTATGCAAATTAGGAAGTGTGAGTGGGCCTGCGTCAGAAGAAAAAGAAAGAAGGAAAGTGCATGCTGAAAAAAGATGATGGTGTAAAGTCTAAAACAAGAAATGGCTGGCTGCAGGTGGAGTGTGATAGAAAAGAGAAAGAAAAAACGCACGATGGGTGAGATGGACGTGTGGCCCTGCGGTGGTGGCGATAGATGTTTAAGCTGGTGTCGAGACGGCAAGGTTTTCTTAATCCCATCGCAGACGAAATAGACCGTTATAAAAAAAAACAAGCAGCAGGCCTTGTTTGGGAAGTAATGGGAATAAGTTTTTTTTAAAATAGAAAAAAAAAAACAGTCGGATTTATTTTTGTTTGTTTGTACCTGTGATAGCACCCACATTACAAAGGGTAAGGAGAGTAATTCAAGAATACTTATTTATATATTGGAAAAGCATTTCATTCAAGGCATGAAAATTGTTAAACAAAATGTTTTTACTATAGACTTTAAAAATAAAGGTACAAGATTCAATTTGAAATTTATCTATCGTCAAAGTGCACTTTTATAAATTTTAGAAAGTAAGGTATAAAAATGTAATACCTTACTTTGTAAAATGTATAAAAGTGCACTTTGAAGAGAAATAAATTTCAAATTGAATCTTGTACCTTTATTTTTAAAGCCTATAGTAAAAACATTTTGTGTAACAATTTTCATGCCTTGGATGAAAGGCTTTTCTAACTTGTATCGTATCTTTTTAAGATTATATTTTATTTAATTTATTAATTTGAATTTTAAAAAATGAATGTGGTTTTGCATGTATTTATAAAAACTCTCCTACTCTCTATTTCAGTTTGTATTTCTCCTCACACTACAACTCTTTTTTGCAACTCCTGCTTTGTCATACATGTCTGAATAATGAGAAAATCTGATTTTTTTTAACAAAAACTCCAAAATAACTTTTAGATTAAATTTTTTAAAACTTCTTTCAGAATAGAAAATCTTTACAATTTAAAAAGGAAGATATTCCATATAGGTTTCATTAAAAATATTCAGTAGATAACGAGAAAAATAGAGATGAAAATTTCAAAAGGACTGTATGACTGGTTACGTTCAATAGTAGTCCTCGCCAGCGAAAGTCTTTGTTATTGTTATTCTATTATTATTTAAAACATTTTGTTGTACTGCTCTTTCACACGAGGACTAATAATTGTAT
This sequence comes from Euprymna scolopes, assembly GCF_053919585.1. Taxonomy (NCBI): domain Eukaryota; kingdom Metazoa; phylum Mollusca; class Cephalopoda; order Sepiida; family Sepiolidae; genus Euprymna; species Euprymna scolopes. The sequence goes on along the minus strand of NC_136490.1, from coordinate 53,206,160 downwards.
GTATTGCTTACTTAGAAAACTTATTATTACAAATAGTTACCCATTTTACATACTAAATCTATACATCACTTCATCTTAATGATCTAAGGAGTAATGACTGAGGCTGTGACAACAGCATATTCTTTTTGTTTTGACTCTTGAGTCTATATCCGTTAATATCTTATATGCTTTTATGTAGACTGATGTGGGTCTCGGTTGATTAACTGTCTTACTGTGTCGGATATATACTTGAGAGTCAAAAGAATGAAAATGAATATTCTGTTGTCACAACCCTAGTAATCACATATGAACATGATTTAACTTGTATACTAGCAGGTTGCCCGGCATTGCCCGGTCGTACAATAATTAGACATATTATATTTTAATTCATGCAGATTATTATTATAGAGCCAATTCCCTTTGGATCCATTACAGAGTAATGATTTCAAAAGTTATAAAAATATATAACTTGGGTGCAATTTACTAGAATCAAAACAAGAACGTTTATTGTTCCAACATTAAACGTTATTTATCTCAGTTGTCGTTACCGTATGAGCTACCACAGATGCATACAAAAGGTTGAAAATTAAGCGACTTTACTTATATATGTAATTTTTACATCGAACACTTATTGATCCACATGGTTACCCACCCATTCACTGACTAGGCTATACATCACTTCATTTTGGTTATCCGTGAGTAATAACATATCACGATTTAATATAATGTCTATCTATCTATCTATCTATCTCTCTCTCTCTCTCTCTCTCTCTCTATATATATATATATATATATATATATATATATATATATATATATATTATATATATTTTAATGTTGTCAGGTCATGTCATATGCTACTTTTACCATGCAACCCAGTACTATCTGCCTCATGGTCGGGTCACCGGCGACTAAACTGGTTCCCCCACCAGCCTTGTTTGCTAAGGAGGGTGGATAGTCTCCCTAAAAGATTAAAAACAAGACCTTCCAAAGGGCGAATGAACCCTTTTCCGTGTATATTTATGTGTGTGTGTGTGTGTGTGTATATGTATATACATATATATATATATACGTTGGAGTGGAGAGGGCTCCCGTAAGCTGTGGTGAAGGGAACCTTTCTAGTAGAAGCAAATCTCTGATTTAAATAACCATAAAGCGGGTGACCAGTACCAGCATTAAGTTGGTCTGCAGTTTAACTTGTTGCTGGCTATCTTGCTCTTGCTTGTTGCTGGATCTCCACATTTTGAACCAAGAGAGAGACTTAGCTGTCGTACAAAGCTAAAACTCTGTAACATCGTCTTTGTATAGATACTTCCTCAGCCATTTGGGATCATGGACATTAAGTGCCTGAGGGAGTGGCACTCGTCTGACAAGACGTTGCAATCATCATATATATACATAAATATATAATAGACTCTCTCTCTCCATCGAATTTGATGTATGAGCTTCTGCCACAATAACTAAGTTGCTCGGATATCCACACAGATGATTTGTTTATAGTGGTGAAGGCTTTGTGTAGAACCAACTACTCTTTGGTATTACAACTAACCTTCGTCGGTGTAGATGACTGCCACAGTATACAGTAGACCACAGGTTTTTACATCAGTTTCTTTCTCCTGGATGCATGTCTTAACGAAGACTGGGGGTGCATCTTACTCAGTGAATTAATGTGCCCCCAGATAACAACCTGGAAATTACTATGACTCAGTGCAGTACATACATCGCTTAGCCTTCCCAAATAATCACCCATCTTGTACTGGCCAGGCTCAACATGGCTTAACTTCGGTGATCTGGCAAGAACCGGTGTGTCAAGTCCATTGTGCCGTAAGTTATACCTATCTATCTATCCATAATATAGATATATATTTACTTATTTTATTTTATTATAATTATCCACTGCCATGTGTTTCGTCGTCTACGATTTCTCAGAGTGGCTGAATCTAGCAAAATTTTAAATCAGGACCTCATGATAAGAAGCCTAAACCTCTGCCAGGCGGCTACTCTGCACTATTTTTATTTATTTACTTTTTTTGTTAGCGATACTTTTTGAATGAATTCAAGTACTTATAAGAAAGTGCATTTTTAATTTTCCCTTTGACCAATTTGGCACCCCCTAAATGGGGAGCAGCATACATATTATTTTTAAAATATAATTATCCACTGACACGATTGTGATCTTTTCTAATTTTAGACTTGTTTTTTTGTTATACAAGTAAATCAAAGCATGAGTAAACTTTTTGTGAAACTGGTCGCGTTTGAATATACCTTCTGATATTTACTGTTTTATTGTGTTTTATTTGGTTTATTCCAACAGCTGTTCTCGCCATGACTGTTATTGTCACACTGTTTCGAGCTATGTAACCTCCGACCTTCAGTTGTATCTTGTTGAACTCCCGATTCTTCACAGAATTTCAACAAAACCTTTTATTTAATCCACGGAGGTAGTATACTCTCATTGTGTCAACTATAACCTGCCAAAGTTCTGATTTATTTGCAATACTAATTTTTAGTGTCGACTGCCTTGACGATAGAATATTTAGCCTCCAGAAGAGTGCAAGTCACAACTGAATTTTACCAAGTATTTTATCATGTCACGATCTGGAGTTTGACAGAAAGATTCCCGCGTTCAATAAGATACACCAGAAAGTCGGGGATTACATTGACGAGAAGAGAACAATAGTCAAAACAATCCAAATAATATGAATTATCAATCATCATCTCAAAAATTCGGTAACATAATTTCATCAGAATCGTTTATAAATATTTTACTTTCTTACCATTTATTGAGAGCAAGCTCAAAAGCAAGTATTATTTAGCTTACAAAATAGTTGAACTCTAAGATTAGAGGATTTGGGGATGACAGGATTACTAACCAAAACTGTTGGTCGGATTAAACATACAATGAAATGAACTTATTGAAAACAAAAATTATTTTTAAGCTGAATACGAAACAAAATATACACTGTATTATTTGAATTATTCGAACTGTTCTTATAACATTTTAGCCAAGTTAACCTCTGACCTTTTGATATTTTGTATTTGTAAAGCAATTAAACATTCCATACAGATTTCCAGGTTTGACATTAAGATTCTTGATTTCTGCAAAACACAACCGTTTGAGTAGATGTTGTTCATGCAAAACAGTATTTTATCTCATGGCTCCCAAACATTGTTGATCAGACACCACCTCCCTTCCAAAATAAGACTTTAAACGTCAAAGATAAACTGTTCCACTACATCACAGCTCTGTAGTGTGACAAAACAGATGAATGTCTCAAATCGAAATATAAATTACACTGTCTAGTTGACAACTAGCGTTTTAACCGTTCAAGCATTTTAGTCTTAGGAAGTTCACATTTTAGAAGAGATTAATTTATTGCTTATCGCCTGGAGCGCACTTATCGGGAAATTCTGACAGTGTAACGTGACCTTTAAGCTCGAACCGTATTCGTTACAGTTCAAACCTCTCTTGAACCCCCACGCCGTCTGGTATCATGGCAAAGGAATAAACAAACAAAATAAATCCGAATCGTTTATTATTAATTTTACTCTGCCATGAGATTAACAAAATCCCACCGTCTCGACACCAACTTAAGTCTCTCGACACCATCAGAGGCCACACGGCCATCTCACCCAGTGCACACTTTTCTTCTCCATGACCACACGCCGGCCACAGCCAGCCATTTCTCATCTTCGGCTTTACACGCCCATTATTTTCGCTGCACACTTTGCTTCTTTCTGATCAGGTGCTGTTCATTTTTCTTTTACTTGTGACGCAAGCCCGCGCACACTTTCTAATTTGTATATGTACTTTTTTGGCTACTGCTGCTAGGAGCTGCTAGAAAGGACTTGTCCTTCCTTGATAGAATTAAAAATAGACTTCGTAACCTCGTAGGAGATGTCATATTCTCTTCCCTGCAACTTATTTCTCACAGAAGAGATGTTTCGAGCTTGTCTTTGCTTTATCGTAATTTCATGGCAAGTGCTCGACTGAGCTCCAATCTATGGTCCCCCCTCGCCAACGTTTCACAAGAAGTTTCACTCGCTGAAAACACCATCAATAATTCCCCCCACTCTTTATCTGTGCCTAAATCTAAACGTAGATTCCATGAACAAAGCTTCTTTCTTAGAACTGTACGCCTGTGAAATTGTCGTCCGTTTTCCTGCTTTCCAACTGACTACAATATGGTTGTCCAACGTAAACAAGTTTCTGATGAGCCGTTCCATATAAGTTAACAAATTTACCGAATTTCCATTACTATCGATTACCATATTGTCCAATTGACTACTGTACACTCTTTAACCTTTATCCCCGAGTGGCCTCTGAGTCTTGGTAAGTGGTGATGCCTACGTAAAAAAAAGCTAGTCTACAGCTCCTGCTGATATTTTTCCATGCGCTCATACATGTTCTGTTACACCAGAGCTGCTCAGACATTTATTCTCCAAGTAAGCTAGCTTTTCAAACCCCACCTTGTTTTGTGTCTTATCTCCTGGAGAGGGAGTAAATAATACTAAAATTCATTTCTCTTTTTTTTTATGGTCTGGAAAATATTTTCTTCGCCGATAATTTAATTTTTTTTTTGTATTTTAAAATGTTTATTTATTTTTCGTAGATCAGAAATTTGGTAATGTCGTATTCATGATACATTTAACAAGAACAAAGCTTTATGTCATCTTAGAGTCTATTTGAACCCTGCATCCTGCATTTTGAACCTTTTACTAGAACGTTTATCAAAACTTTACATATCAACTAAATGGGATGAAGAATCAAAGAACTTATTATACAAATATTTAAGAAATCTTCGTATGATAAAATTTTCAAAAGAATCTCTCTTAAATAAATGTGAGACTATTCATCCAGGACCAAAGAGATATGAAAACAGGAAACGTAGATGAAAAAGAAATAAAAACGGTTCCACATTTTTATGATAATGGAAACTTTGTATTTATTCTCGAAAGAGAAAATCATCTCTCAAATCATAAGCTTGTGTATATATATATATATATATATATATATATATATATATATATATATATATATATATATACACACACACATATGCATATATGTATACACATATGCATACATATATATATATACACACACATATGCATACATATATGATGATTGCAACGTCTTGTCAGACGAGTGCCACTCCCTCAGACATTTGAAATCCATGAGCCCAAATGCCTGAGGGAGTATCTATACAAAGATGATGTTACAGAGTCTTAGCTTTGTACAACAGCTAAGTCTCTCTCTCGGTTCAAAATGTTGAGATCCAGCAACAAGCAAGAGCAAGATAGCCAGAAACAAATTAAACTGCAGACCAGCTTAATGCGGGTAATGGTCTTCCGCTTTATGGTTTTTTAAATCAGAGATTTGCTTCTCCTAGAAAGGTTGCCTTC